>NC_072418.2:62481250-62791875 GCF_028858775.2 Pan troglodytes
TTATACAGATCGCGGTGTAGATATTTCCATGTTTATACAGATTGCGGTGTAGATATTTCCATGTTTATACAGATAGCGGTGTAGATATTTCCATGTTTTTACTGATATTGATGTAGATATTTCCATGTTTACACAGATTGCGGTGTAGATATTTCCATCTTTCTACAGATGGCATTGTAGATATTTCCATGATTATACAGATGGCGGTGTAGATATTTCCATGTTTATATAGATGGTGGTATAGATATTACCATGTTTATACAGATAGCGGTGTAGATATTTCCATGTTTATACAGATAGCGGTGTAGATATTTCCATTTTTATACAGATATCGGTGTAGATATTTCCATTTTTATACAGATGGCAGTGTAGATATTTCCATGTTTATAGAGATGTCGGTGTAGATATTTCCATGTTCATTGAGATAGCTGTGTAGATATATCCATGTTCATAGAGATAGCAGTGAGGATATTTCCATGTTTATACAGATAGCAGTGTAGATATTTCCATTTTTATAGAGATAGCGGTTTTGATATTTCATATTTATACAGATAGAGGTGTAGATATTTCCATGTTTATACAGATTGCGGTGTAGATATTTCCATGTTTATACAGATCGTGGTGAAGATATTTCCATGTTTATACAGATCGCGGTGTAGATATTTCCATGTTTATACAGATCGCGGTGTAGATATTTCCATGTTTATACAGATAGCGGTGTATATATTTCCATGTTTATACAGATAGCGGTGTAGATATTTCCATGTTTATACAGATGGCAGTGTAGATATTTCCATGTTTATAGAGATGGCGGTGTAGATATTTCCACGTTCATTGAGATAGCGGTGTAGATATATCCATGTTCATAGAGATAGCAGTGAGTATATTTCCATGTTTATACAGATAGCAGTGTAGATATTTCCATTTTTATAGAGATAGCGGTTTTGATATTTCATATTTATACAGATAGAGGTGTAGTTATTTCCATGTTTATAGAGATAGCGGTGTAGATATTTCCATATTTCTACAGATGACTGTGTAGATATTTCCATGTTTGTACAGATATCAGTGTAGATATTTCCATGTTTATAGAGATAGCGGTTTAGATATTTTCATGTTTATACAGATTGCGGTGGAGATATGTCAATGTTTATACAGATAGCAATGGATATATTTCCATGTTAATACACATAGCAGTGTAGATATTTCCATGTTTATACGATCACGGTGTAGATATTTCCATGTTTATACAGATCATGTTGTAGATATTTCCATGTTTATACAGATCACGGTGTTGATATTACCATGTTTATAAGGATAGAGGTGCAAATATTTCCACATTTATGCAGATAGCGGTTTAATTATTAGCAGGTTTATACAGATAGTGGTGTAGATATTTCCATGTATAAACAGATGTCTGTGTATATATTTCCATGTTTATACAGATGGAGGTGTAGATATTTCCTTGTTTATACAAATAGCGGTGTAGTTATTTCCATGTTTATACAGATCACGGTGTAGATATTTCCTTGTTTATACAAATAGCGGTGTAGATATTTCCATGTTTATACAGATCACGGTGTAGATATTTCCTTGTTTATACTAATAGCGGTGTAGTTATTTCCATGTTTATACAAATAGCGGTGTAGATATTTCCATGTATATACAGATGGCTGTGTAGATATTTCCATGTTTATACAGATGGCTGTGTAGATATATCCATGTTTATACAGATGACTTTGTAGGTATTTATATTTTTATACAGATGGCGGTGAACATATTTCCATGTTTTTAGAGATAGCTGTGTAGATATTTCCATGTTTATAGAAATAGCAGTGTAGATATATCCATGTTTATACAGATCGCGGTGTAGATATTTCCATGTTTATATAGAACGCGGTGTAGATATTTCCATGTTTATACAGATAGCGGTGTAGATATTTCCATGTTTTTACAGATATTGGTGTAGATATTTCCATGTTTACACAGATTGCGGTGTAGATATTTCCATCTTTCTACAGATGGCATTGTAGATATTTCCATGTTTATACAGATAGCGGTGTAGATATTTCCATGTTTATACAGATCGTGGTGAAGATATTTCCATGTTTATACAGATCGCGGTGTAGATATTTCCATGTTTATACAGATCGCGGTGTAGATATTTCCATGTTTACACAGATAGCGGTGTATATATTTCCATGTTTTTACAGATATTGGTGTAGATATTTCCATGTTTACACAGATTGCGGTGTAGATATTTCCATCTTTCTACAGATGGCATTGTAGATATTTCCATGTTTATACAGATAGCGGTGTAGATATTTCCATGTTTATACAGATCGTGGTGAAGATATTTCCATGTTTATACAGATCGCGGTGTAGATATTTCCATGTTTATACAGATCGCGGTGTAGATATTTCCATGTTTACACAGATAGCGGTGTATATATTTCCATGTTTTTACAGATATTGGTGTAGATATTTCCATGTTTACACAGATTGCGGTGTAGATATTTCCATCTTTCTACAGATGGCATTGTAGATATTTCCATGATTATAGAGATGGCGGTGTAGATATTTCCATGTTTATACAGATAGCGGTGTAGATATTTCCATGTTTATACCGATCGTGGTGAAGATATTTCCATGTTTATACAGATCGCGGTGTAGATATTTCCATGTTTATGCAGATCACGGTGTAGATATTTCCTTGTTTATACAAATAGCGGTGTAGTTATTTCCATGTTTATACAGATAGCGGTGTAAATATTTCCATGTATATACAGATGGCTGTGTAGATATTTCCATGTTTATACAGATGGCTGTGTAGATATTTCCATGTTTATACAGATGACTTTGTAGGTATTTCCATTTTTATACAGATGGCGTTGTAGATATTTCCATGTTTATAGAGATAGCTGTGCAGATACTTCCATGTTTATACAGATAGCGGTGTAGATATATCCATGTTTATACAGATCACGGTGTAGATATTTCCATGTTTATGCAGATCGCGGTGTAGATATTTCGATGTTTATACAGATAGCGGTGTAGATATTTCCATGTTTTTACAGATATTGGTGTAGATATTTCCATGTTTACACAGATTGCGGTGTAGATATTTCCATCTTTCTACAGATGGCATTGTAGATATTTCCATGATTATACAGATGGCTGTGTAGATATTTCCATGTTTATATAGATGGTGGTGTTGATATTAACATGTTTATACAGATAGCGATGTAGATATTTCCATGTTTACACAGATCGTGGTGAAGCTATTTCCATGTTTATACAGATCGCGGTGTAGATATTTCCATGTTTATACAGATAACGGTGTAGATATTTCCATGCTTATGCAGATCGTGGTGAAGATATTTCCATGTTTATACAGATAGCGGTGTAGATATTTCCATGTTTTTACAGATATTGGTGTAGATATTTCCATGTTTACACAGATTGCGGTGTAGATATTTCCATCTTTCTACTGATGGCATTGTAGATATTTCCATGTTTATACAGATGGCGGTGTAGATATTTCCATGTTTACATAGATGGTGGTGAAGATATTACAATGTTTATACAGATAGCGGTGTAGATATTTCCATGTTTATACAGATCGTGGTGAAGATATTTCCATGTTTATACAGACCGCGGTGTAGATATTTCCATGTTTATACAGACAGCGGTGTAGATATTTCCATGTTTATACAGATCGTGGTGAAGCTATTTCCATGTTTATACAGATCGCGGTGTAGATATTTCCATGTTTATACAGATAGCGGTGTAGATATTTCTATGTTTATAGAGATCGCAGTGTAGATATTTCCAGGTTTATACAGATAGCGGTGTAGATATTTCCATGTTTATACAGATGGCAGTGTAGATATTTCCATGTTTATAGAGATGGCGGTGTAGATATTTCCACGTTCATTGAGATAGCGGTGTAGATATATCCATGTTCATAGAGATAGCAGTGAGGATATTTCCATGTTTATACAGATAGCAGTGTAGATATTTCCATTTTTATAGAGATAGCGGTTTTGATATTCCATATTTATACAGATAGAGGTGTTGTTATTTCCATGTTTATATAGATAGCGGTGTAGATATTTCCATATTTCTACAGATGACTGTGTAGATATTTCCATGTTTGTACAGATGGCAGTGTAGATATTTCCATGTTTATAGAGATAGCGGTGTAGATATTTTCATGTTTATTCAGATTTCGGAGGAGATATGTCAATGTTTATACAGATAGCAATGGATATATTTCCACGTTAATACACATAGCAGTGTAGATATTTCCATGTTTATACAGATCACGGTGTAGATATTTCCATGTTTATACAGATCATGTTGTAGATATTTCCATGTTTATACAGATCGCGGTGTTGATATTACCATGTTTATAAGGATAGAGTTGCAAATATTTCCACATTTATGCAGATAGCGGTTTAGTTATTAGCATGTTTATACAGATAGCGGTGTAGATATTTCCATGTTTATACAGATCGCGGTGTAGATATTTCCATGTTTATACAGATAGCGGTGTAGATATTTCCATGTTTTTACTGATATTGGTGTAGATATTTCCATGTTTACACAGATTGCGGTGTAGATATTTCCATCTTTCTACAGATGGCATTGTAGATATTTCCATGATTATACAGATGGCGGTGTAGATATTTCCATGTTTATATAGATGGTGGTATAGATATTACCATGCTTATACAGATAGCGGTGTAGATATTTCCATGTTTACACAGATAGCGGTGTAGATATTTCCATTTTTATACAGATGGCAGTGTAGATATTTCCATGTTTATAGAGATGTCGGTGTAGATATTTCCATGTTCATTGAGATAGCTGTGTAGATATATCCATGTTCATAGAGATAGCAGTGAGGATATTTCCATGTTTATACAGATAGCAGTGTAGATATTTCCATTTTTATAGAGATAGCGATTTTGATATTTCATATTTATACAGATAGAGGTGTAGATATTTCCATGTTTATACAGATTGCGGTGTAGATATTTCCATGTTTATACAGATCGTGGTGGAGATATTTCCATGTTTATACAAATAGCGGTGTAGTTATTTCCATGTTTATACAGATAGCGGTGTAAATATTTCCATGCATATACAGATGGCTGTGTAGATATTTCCATGTTTATACAGATGGCTGTGTAGATATTTCCATGTTTATACAGATGACTTTGTAGGTATTTCCATTTTTATACAGATGGCGTTGTAGATATTTCCATGTTTATAGAGATAGCTGTGCAGATATTTCCATGTTTATACAGATAGCGGTGTAGATATATCCATGTTTATACAGATCGCGGTGTAGATATTTCCATGTTTATGCAGATCGCGGTGTAGATATTTCGATGTTTATACAGATAGCGGTGTAGATATTTCCATGTTTTTACAGATATTGGTGTAGATATTTCCATGTTTACACAGATTGCGGTGTAGATATTTCCATCTTTCTACAGATGGCATTGTAGATATTTCCATGATTATACAGATGGCGGTGTAGATATTTCCATGTTTATATACATGGTGGTGTAGATATTAACATGTTTATACAGATAGCGATGTAGATATTTCCATGTTTATACAGACAGCGGTGTAGATATTTCCATTTTTATACAGATGGCAGTGTAGATATTTCCATGTTTATAGAGATGTCGGTGTAGATATTTCCATGTTCATTGAGATAGCTGTGGAGATATATCCATGTTCATAGAGATAGCAGTGAGTATATTTCCATGTTTATACAGATAGCAGTGTAGACATTTCCATTTTTATAGAGATAGCGGTTTAGATATTTCATATTTATACAGATAGAGGTGTAGATATTTCCATGTTTATACAGATTGCGGTGTAGATATTTCCATGTTTATACAGATCGTGGTGAAGATATTTCCATGTTTATACAGATCGCGGTGTAGATATTTCTATGTTTATAGAGATCGCAGTGTAGATATTTCCAGGTTTATACAGATAGCGGTGTATATATTTCCATGTTTATACAGATAGCGGTGTAGATATTTCCATGTTTATACAGATGGCAGTGTAGATATTTCCATGTTTATAGAGATGGCGGTATAGATATTTCCACGTTCATTGAGATAGCGGTGTAGATATATCCATGTTCATAGAGATAGCAGTGAGGATATTTCCATGTTTATACAGATAGCAGTGTAGATATTTCCATTTTTATAGAGATAGCGGTTTTGATATTCCATATTTATACAGATAGAGGTGTAGTTATTTCCATGTTTATATAGATAGCGGTGTAGATATTTCCATATTTCTACAGATGACTGTGTAGATATTTCCATGTTTGTACAGATGGCAGTGTAGATATTTTCATGTTTATAGAGATAGCGGTGTAGATATTTTCATGTTTATTCATATTTCGGTGGAGATATGTCAATGTTTATACAGATAGCAATGGATATATTTCCACGTTAATACACATAGCAGTGTAGATATTTCCATGTTTATACAGATCACGGTGTAGATATTTCCATGTTTATACAGATCATGTTGTAGATATTTCCATGTTTATATAGATCGCGGTGTTGATATTACCATGTTTATAAGGATAGAGTTGCAAATATTTCCACATTAATGCAGATAGCGGTTTAGTTATTAGCATGTTTATACAGATAGCGGTGTAGATATTTCCATGTTTATACAGATCGCGGTGTAGATATTTCCATGTTTATACAGATAGCGGTGTAGATATTTCCATGTTTTTACTGATATTGGTGTAGATATTTCCATGTTTACACAGATTGCGGTGTAGATATTTCCATCTTTCTACAGATGGCATTGTAGATATTTCCATGATTATACAGATGGCGGTGTAGATATTTCCATGTTTATATAGATGGTGGTATAGATATTACCATGTTTATACAGATAGCGGTGTAGATATTGCCATGTTTATACAGATAGCGGTGTAGATATTTCCATTTTTATACAGATGGCAGTGTAGATATTTCCAAGTTTATAGAGATGTCGGTGTAGATATTTCCATGTTCATTGAGATAGCTGTGTAGATATATCCATGTTCATAGAGATAGCAGTGAGGATATTTCCATGTTTATACAGATAGCAGTGTAGATATTTTCATTTTTATAGAGATAGCGGTTTTGATATTTCATATTTATACAGATAGAGGTGTAGATATTTCCATGTTTATACAGATTGCGGTGTAGATATTTCCATGTTTATACAGACCGTGGTGGAGATATTTCCATGTTTATACAAATAGCGGTGTAGTTATTTCCATGTTTATACAGATAGCGGTGTCAATATTTCCATGTATATACAGATGGCTGTGTAGATATTTCCATGTTTATACAGATGGCTGTGTAGATATTTCCATGTTTATACAGATGACTTTGTAGGTATTTCCATTTTTATACAGATGGCGTTGTAGATATTTCCATGTTTATAGAGATAGCTGTGCAGATATTTCCATGTTTATACAGATAGCGGTGTAGATATATCCATGTTTATACAGATCGCGGTGTAGATATTTCCATGTTTATGCAGATCGCGGTGTAGATATTTCGATGTTTATACAGATAGCGGTGTAGATATTTCCATGTTTTTACAGATATTGGTGTAGATATTTCCATGTTTACACAGATTGCGGTGTAGATATTTCCATCTTTCTACAGATGGCATTGTAGATATTTCCATGATTATACAGATGGCGGTGTAGATATTTCCATGTTTATATACATGGTGGTGTAGATATTAACATGTTTATACAGATAGCGATGTAGATATTTCCATGTTTATACAGACAGCGGTGTAGATATTTCCATTTTTATACAGATGGCAGTGTAGATATTTCCATGTTTATAGAGATGTCGGTGTAGATATTTCCATGTTCATTGAGATAGCTGTGGAGATATATCCATGTTCATAGAGATAGCAGTGAGTATATTTCCATGTTTATACAGATAGCAGTGTAGACATTGTCATTTTTATAGAGATAGCGGTTTAGATATTTCATATTTATACAGATAGAGGTGTAGATATTTCCATGTTTATACAGATTGCGGTGTAGATATTTCCATGTTTATACAGATCGTGGTGAAGATATTTCCATGTTTATACAGATCGCGGTGTAGATATTTCTATGTTTATAGAGATCGCAGTGTAGATATTTCCAGGTTTATACAGATAGCGGTGTATATATTTCCATGTTTATACAGATAGCGGTGTAGATATTTCCATGTTTATACAGATGGCAGTGTAGATATTTCCATGTTTATAGAGATGGCGGTGTAGATATTTCCACGTTCATTGAGATAGCGGTGTAGATATATCCATGTTCATAGAGATAGCAGTGAGGATATTTCCATGTTTATACAGATAGCAGTGTAGATATTTCCATTTTTATAGAGATAGCGGTTTTGTTATTCCATATTTATACAGATAGAGGTGTAGTTATTTCCATGTTTATATAGATAGCGGTGTAGATATTTCCATATTTCTACAGATGACTGTGTAGATATTTCCATGTTTGTACAGATGGCAGTGTAGATATTTCCATGTTTATAGAGATAGCGGTGTAGATATTTTCATGTTTATTCAGATTTCGGAGGAGATATGTCAATGTTTATACAGATAGCAATGGATATATTTCCACGTTAATACACATAGCAGTGTAGATATTTCCATGTTTATACAGATCACGGTGTAGATATTTCCATGTTTATACAGATCATGTTGTAGATATTTCCATGTTTATACAGATCGCGGTGTTGATATTACCATGTTTATAAGGATAGAGTTGCAAATATTTCCACATTTATGCAGATAGCGGTTTAGTTATTAGCATGTTTATACAGATAGCGGTGTAGATATTTCCATGTATAAACAGATGTCTGTGTATATATTTCCATGTTTAAACAGATGGCGGTGTAGATATTTCCTTGTTTATACAAATAGCGGTGTAGTTATTTCCATGTTTATACAGATCACGGTGTAGTTATTTCCTTGTTTATACAAATAGCGGTGTAGTTATTTCCATGTTTATACAGATAGCGGTGTAGATATTTCCTTGTTTCTACAAATAGCGGTGTAGATATTTCCATGTTTATACAGATCACGGTGTAGATATTTCCTTGTTTATACAAATAGCGGTGTAGTTATTTCCATGTTTATACAGATAGCGGTGTAGATATTTCCATGTATATACAGATGGCTGTGTAGATATTTCCATGTTTATACAGAAGGCTGTGTAGATATTTCCATGTTTATAAAGATGACTTTGTAGTTATTTCCATGTTTATACAGATGGCTGTGTAGATATTTCCATGTTTATACAGATGACTTTGTAGGTATTTCCATTTTTATACAGATGGCGGTGAACATATTTCCATGTTTATAGAGATAGCTGTGTAGATATTTCCATGTTTATACAAATAGCAGTGTAGATATGTCCATGTTTATACAGAACGCGGTGTAGATATTTCCATGTTTATACAGATCGCGGTGTAGATATTTCCATGTTTATACAGATAGCGGTGTAGATATTTCCATGTTTTTACAGATACTGGTGTAGATATTTCCATGTTTACACAGATTGCGGTGTAGATATTTCCATCTTTCTACAGATGGCATTGTAGATATTTCCATGTTTATACAGATGGCGGTGTATATATTTCCATGTTTATATAGATGGTGGTGTAGATATTACCATGTTTATACAGATAGCGGTGTAGATATTTCCATGTTTATACAGATCGTGGTGAAGCTATTTCCATGTTTATACAGATCGCGGTGTAGATATTTCCATGTTTATTCAGATAACGGTGTAGATATTTCCATGTTTATACAGATCGTGGTGAAGATATTTCCATGTTTATACAGATAGCGGTGTAGATATTTCCATGTTTTTACATATATTGGTGAAGATATTTCCATGTTTACACAGATTGCGGTGTAGATATTTCCATCTTTCTACTGATGGCATTGTAGATATTTCCATGTTTATACAGATGGCGGTGTAGATATTTCCATGTTTACATAGATGGTGGTGAAGATATTACAATGTTTATAGAGATAGCGGTGTAGATATTTCCATGTTTATACAGATCGTGGTGAAGATATTTCCATGTTTATACAGACCACGGTGTAGATATTTCCATGTTTATACAGATAGCGGTGTAGATATTTCCATGTTTATACAGATCGTGGTGAAGCTATTTCCATGTTTATACAGATCGCGGTGTAGATATTTCCATGTTTATACAGATAGCGGTGTAGATATATCCATGTTTATTCAGATCGCAGTGTAGATATTTCCATGTTTATACAGATCGCGGTGTAATTTCCATGTTTATACAGATAGCGGTGTAGATATTTCCATGTTTTTACAGATATTGGTGTAGATATTTCCATGTTTACACAGATTGCGGTGTAGATATTTCCATCTTTCTACAGATGGCATTGAAGATATTTCCATCTTTATACAGATGGCGGTGTAGATATTTCCATGTTTATATAGATGGTGATGTAGATATTACCATGTTTATACAGATAGCGGTGTAGATATTTCCATATTTATACAGATCGTGGTGAAGATATTTCCATGTTTATACAGATCGCGGTGTAGATATTTCCATGTTTATAAAGATAGCGGTGTAGATATTTCCATGTTTATACAAATCGTGGTGAAGATATTTCCATGTTTATACAGATAGCGGTGTAGATATTTCCATGTTTTTACAGATATTGGTGTAGATATTTCCATGTTTACACAGATTGCGGTGTAGATATTTCCATCTTTCTACAGACGGCATTGTAGATATTTCCATGTTTATTCAGATGGCTGTGTAGGTATTTCCATGTTTATATAGATGGTGGTGTAGATATTACAATGTTTATACAGATAGTGGTGTAGATATTTCCATGTTTATACAGATCCTGGTGTGGATATTTCCATGTTTATACAGATCGCGGTGTAGATATTTCCATGTTTATACAGATCACGGTGTAGATTTTCCATGTTTATACAGATAGCGGTGTAGATATTTCCATGTTTATACAGATCGTGGTGAAGATATTTCCATGTTTATACAGATCGCGGAGTAGATATTTCCATGTTTATACAGATCGCGGTGTAGATATTTCCATGTTTATACAGATCGCGGTGTAGATATTTCCATGTTTATACAGATAGCGGTGTAGATATTTCCATGTTTTTACAGATATTGGTGTAGATATTTCCATGTTTACACAGATTGCGGTGTAGATATTTCCATCTTTCTACAGATGGCATTGTAGATATTTCCATGATTATAGAGATGGCGGTGTAGATATTTCCATGTTTATATAGATGGTGGTGTAGATATTACCATGTTTATACAGATAGCGGTGTAGATATTTCCATGTTTATACAGATAGCGGTGTAGATATTTCCATTTTAATACAGATGGCAGTGTAGATATTTCCATGTCTATAGAGATGTCGGTGTAGATATTTCCATGTTCATTGAGATAGCTGTGTAGATATATCCATGTTCATAGAGATAGCAGTGAGGATATTTCCATGTTTATAAAGATAGCAGTGTAGATATTTCCATTTTTATAGAGATAGCAGTTTTGATATTTCATATTTATGCAGATAGAGGTGTAGATATTTCCATGTTTATACAGATTGCGGTGTAGATATTTCCATGTTTATACAGATCGTGGTGAAGATATTTCCATGTTTATACAGATCGCGGTGTAGATATTTCTATGTTTATACAGATCGCAGTGTAGATATTTCCATGTTTATACAGATAGCGGTGTATATATTTCCATGTTTATACAGATAGCGGTGTTGATATTTCCATGTTTATACAGATGGCAGTGTAGATATTTCCATGTTTATAGAGATGGCGGTGTAGATATTTCCACGTTCATTGAGATAACGGTGTAGATATATCCATGTTCATAGAGATAGCAGTGAGGATATTTCCTTGTTTATACAGATAGCAGTGTAGATATTTCCATTTTTATAGAGATAGCGGTTTTGATATTTCATATTTATACAGATAGAGGTGTAGTTATTTCCATGTTTATAGAGATAGCGGTGTAGATATTTCCATATTTCTACAGATGACTGTGTAGATATTTCCATGTTTGTACAGATGGCACTGTAGATATTTCCATGTTTATAGAGATAGCGGTGTAGATATTTTCATGTTTATTCAGATTGCGGTGGAGATATGTCAATGTTTATACAGATAGCAATGGATATATTTCCACGTTAATACACATAGCAGTGTAGATATTTCCATGTTTATACAGATCACGGTGTAGATATTTCCTTGTTTATACAAATCATGTTGTAGATATTTCCATGTTTATACAGATCTCGGTGTAGATATTACCATGTTTATAAGGATAGAGGTGCAAATATTTCCATATTTATGCAGATAGCGGTTTAGTTATTAGCAGGTTTATACAGATAGTGGTGTAGATATTTCCAAGTATAAACAGATGTCTGTGTATATATTTCCATGTGTATACAGATGGAGGTGTAGATATTTCCTTGTTTATACAAATAGCGGTGTAGTTATTTACATGTTTATACAGATCACGGTGTAGATATTTCCTTGTTTATACAAATAGCGGTGTAGTTATTTCCATGTTTATACAAATCGTGGTGAAGATATTACCATGTTTATACAGATCGCGGTGTAGATATTTCCATGTTTATACAGATTGCGGTGTAGATATTTCCATGTTTATACAGATAGCGGTGTAGATATTTCCATGTTTTTACTGATATTGATGTAGATATTTCCATGTTTACACAGATTGCGGTGTAGATATTTCCATCTTTCTACAGATGGCATTGTAGATATTTCCATGATTATACAGATGGCGGTGTAGATATTTCCATGTTTATATAGATGGTGGTATAGATATTACCATGTTTATACAGATAGCGGTGTAGATATTTCCATGTTTATACAGATAGCGGTGTAGATATTTCCATTTTTATACAGATATCGGTGTAGATATTTCCATTTTTATACAGATGGCAGTGTAGATATTTCCATGTTTATAGAGATGTCGGTGTAGATATTTCCATGTTCATTGAGATAGCTGTGTAGATATATCCATGTTCATAGAGATAGCAGTGAGGATATTTCCATGTTTATACAGATAGCAGTGTAGATATTTCCATTTTTATAGAGATAGCGGTTTTGATATTTCATATTTATACAGATAGAGGTGTAGATATTTCCATGTTTATACAGATTGCGGTGTAGATATTTCCATGTTTATACAGATCGTGGTGAAGATATTTCCATGTTTATACAGATCGCGGTGTAGATATTTCCATGTTTATACAGATCGCGGTGTAGATATTTCCATGTTTATACAGATAGCGGTGTATATATTTCCATGTTTATACAGATAGCGGTGTAGATATTTCCATGTTTATACAGATGGCAGTGTAGATATTTCCATGTTTATAGAGATGGCGGTGTAGATATTTCCACGTTCATTGAGATAGCGGTGTAGATATATCCATGTTCATAGAGATAGCAGTGAGTATATTTCCATGTTTATACAGATAGCAGTGTAGATATTTCCATTTTTATAGAGATAGCGGTTTTGATATTTCATATTTATACAGATAGAGGTGTAGTTATTTCCATGTTTATAGAGATAGCGGTGTAGATATTTCCATATTTCTACAGATGACTGTGTAGATATTTCCATGTTTGTACAGATATCAGTGTAGATATTTCCATGTTTATAGAGATAGCGGTTTAGATATTTTCATGTTTATACAGATTGCGGTGGAGATATGTCAATGTTTATACAGATAGCAATGGATATATTTCCATGTTAATACACATAGCAGTGTAGATATTTCCATGTTTATACGATCACGGTGTAGATATTTCCATGTTTATACAGATCATGTTGTAGATATTTCCATGTTTATACAGATCACGGTGTTGATATTACCATGTTTATAAGGATAGAGGTGCAAATATTTCCACATTTATGCAGATAGCGGTTTAATTATTAGCAGGTTTATACAGATAGTGGTGTAGATATTTCCATGTATAAACAGATGTCTGTGTATATATTTCCATGTTTATACAGATGGAGGTGTAGATATTTCCTTGTTTATACAAATAGCGGTGTAGTTATTTCCATGTTTATACAGATCACGGTGTAGATATTTCCTTGTTTATACAAATAGCGGTGTAGATATTTCCATGTTTATACAGATCACGGTGTAGATATTTCCTTGTTTATACTAATAGCGGTGTAGTTATTTCCATGTTTATACAAATAGCGGTGTAGATATTTCCATGTATATACAGATGGCTGTGTAGATATTTCCATGTTTATACAGATGGCTGTGTAGATATATCCATGTTTATACAGATGACTTTGTAGGTATTTATATTTTTATACAGATGGCGGTGAACATATTTCCATGTTTATAGAGATAGCTGTGTAGATATTTCCATGTTTATAGAAATAGCAGTGTAGATATATCCATGTTTATACAGATCGCGGTGTAGATATTTCCATGTTTATATAGAACGCGGTGTAGATATTTCCATGTTTATACAGATAGCGGTGTAGATATTTCCATGTTTTTACAGATATTGGTGTAGATATTTCCATGTTTACACAGATTGCGGTGTAGATATTTCCATCTTTCTACAGATGGCATTGTAGATATTTCCATGTTTATACAGATAGCGGTGTAGATATTTCCATGTTTATACAGATCGTGGTGAAGATATTTCCATGTTTATACAGATCGCGGTGTAGATATTTCCATGTTTATACAGATCGCGGTGTAGATATTTCCATGTTTACACAGATAGCGGTGTATATATTTCCATGTTTTTACAGATATTGGTGTAGATATTTCCATGTTTACACAGATTGCGGTGTAGATATTTCCATCTTTCTACAGATGGCATTGTAGATATTTCCATGATTATAGAGATGGCGGTGTAGATATTTCCATGTTTATACAGATAGCGGTGTAGATATTTCCATGTTTATACCGATCGTGGTGAAGATATTTCCATGTTTATACAGATCGCGGTGTAGATATTTCCATGTTTATGCAGATCACGGTGTAGATATTTCCTTGTTTATACAAATAGCGGTGTAGTTATTTCCATGTTTATACAGATAGCGGTGTAAATATTTCCATGTATATACAGATGGCTGTGTAGATATTTCCATGTTTATACAGATGGCTGTGTAGATATTTCCATGTTTATACAGATGACTTTGTAGGTATTTCCATTTTTATACAGATGGCGTTGTAGATATTTCCATGTTTATAGAGATAGCTGTGCAGATACTTCCATGTTTATACAGATAGCGGTGTAGATATATCCATGTTTATACAGATCACGGTGTAGATATTTCCATGTTTATGCAGATCGCGGTGTAGATATTTCGATGTTTATACAGATAGCGGTGTAGATATTTCCATGTTTTTACAGATATTGGTGTAGATATTTCCATGTTTACACAGATTGCGGTGTAGATATTTCCATCTTTCTACAGATGGCATTGTAGATATTTCCATGATTATACAGATGGCTGTGTAGATATTTCCATGTTTATATAGATGGTGGTGTTGATATTAACATGTTTCTACAGATAGCGATGTAGATATTTCCATGTTTATACAGATCGTGGTGAAGCTATTTCCATGTTTATACAGATCGCGGTGTAGATATTTCCATGTTTATACAGATAACGGTGTAGATATTTCCATGCTTATACAGATCGTGGTGAAGATATTTCCATGTTTATACAGATAGCGGTGTAGATATTTCCATGTTTTTACAGATATTGGTGTAGATATTTCCATGTTTACACAGATTGCGGTGTAGATATTTCCATCTTTCTACTGATGGCATTGTAGATATTTCCATGTTTATACAGATGGCGGTGTAGATATTTCCATGTTTACATAGATGGTGGTGAAGATATTACAATGTTTATACAGATAGCGGTGTAGATATTTCCATGTTTATACAGATCGTGGTGAAGATATTTCCATGTTTATACAGACCACGGTGTAGATATTTCCATGTTTATACAGATAGCGGTGTAGATATTTCCATGTTTATACAGATCGTGGTGAAGCTATTTCCATGTTTATACAGATCGCGGTGTAGATATTTCCATGTTTATACAGATAGCGGTGTAGATATATCCATGTTTATTCAGATCGCAGTGTAGATATTTCCATGTTTATACAGATCGCGGTGTAATTTCCATGTTTATACAGATAGCGGTGTAGATATTTCCATGTTTTTACAGATATTGGTGTAGATATTTCCATGTTTACACAGATTGCGGTGTAGATATTTCCATCTTTCTACAGATGGCATTGAAGATATTTCCATCTTTATACAGATGGCGGTGTAGATATTTCCATGTTTATATAGATGGTGATGTAGATATTACCATGTTTATACAGATAGCGGTGTAGATATTTCCATATTTATACAGATCGTGGTGAAGATATTTCCATGTTTATACAGATCGCGGTGTAGATATTTCCATGTTTATACAGATAGCGGTGTAGATATTTCCATGTTTATACAAATCGTGGTGAAGATATTTCCATGTTTATACAGATAGCGGTGTAGATATTTCCATGTTTTTACAGATATTGGTGTAGATATTTCCATGTTTACACAGATTGCGGTGTAGATATTTCCATCTTTCTACAGACGGCATTGTAGATATTTCCATGTTTATTCAGATGGCTGTGTAGGTATTTCCATGTTTATATAGATGGTGGTGTAGATATTACAATGTTTATACAGATAGTGGTGTAGATATTTCCATGTTTATACAGATCCTGGTGTGGATATTTCCATGTTTATACAGATCGCGGTGTAGATATTTCCATGTTTATACAGATCGCGGTGTAGATTTTCCATGTTTATACAGATAGCGGTGTAGATATTTCCATGTTTATACAGATCGTGGTGAAGATATTTCCATGTTTATACAGATCGCGGAGTAGATATTTCCATGTTTATACAGATTGCGGTGTAGATATTTCCATGTTTATACAGATCGCGGTGTAGATATTTCCATGTTTATACAGATAGCGGTGTAGATATTTCCATGTTTTTACAGATATTGGTGTAGATATTTCCATGTTTACACAGATTGCGGTGTAGATATTTCCATCTTTCTACAGATGGCATTGTAGATATTTCCATGATTATAGAGATGGCGGTGTAGATATTTCCATGTTTATATAGATGGTGGTGTAGATATTACCATGTTTATACAGATAGCGGTGTAGATATTTCCATGTTTATACAGATAGCGGTGTAGATATTTCCATTTTAATACAGATGGCAGTGTAGATATTTCCATGTCTATAGAGATGTCGGTGTAGATATTTCCATGTTCATTGAGATAGCTGTGTAGATATATCCATGTTCATAGAGATAGCAGTGAGGATATTTCCATGTTTATAAAGATAGCAGTGTAGATATTTCCATTTTTATAGAGATAGCAGTTTTGATATTTCATATTTATGCAGATAGAGGTGTAGATATTTCCATGTTTATACAGATTGCGGTGTAGATATTTCCATGTTTATACAGATCGTGGTGAAGATATTTCCATGTTTATACAGATCGCGGTGTAGATATTTCTATGTTTATACAGATCGCAGTGTAGATATTTCCATGTTTATACAGATAGCGGTGTATATATTTCCATGTTTATACAGATAGCGGTGTTGATATTTCCATGTTTATACAGATGGCAGTGTAGATATTTCCATGTTTATAGAGATGGCGGTGTAGATATTTCCACGTTCATTGAGATAACGGTGTAGATATATCCATGTTCATAGAGATAGCAGTGAGGATATTTCCTTGTTTATACAGATAGCAGTGTAGATATTTCCATTTTTATAGAGATAGCGGTTTTGATATTTCATATTTATACAGATAGAGGTGTAGTTATTTCCATGTTTATAGAGATAGCGGTGTAGATATTTCCATATTTCTACAGATGACTGTGTAGATATTTCCATGTTTGTACAGATGGCACTGTAGATATTTCCATGTTTATAGAGATAGCGGTGTAGATATTTTCATGTTTATTCAGATTGCGGTGGAGATATGTCAATGTTTATACAGATAGCAATGGATATATTTCCACGTTAATACACATAGCAGTGTAGATATTTCCATGTTTATACAGATCACGGTGTAGATATTTCCATGTTTATACAAATCATGTTGTAGATATTTCCATGTTTATACAGATCTCGGTGTAGATATTACCATGTTTATAAGGATAGAGGTGCAAATATTTCCATATTTATGCAGATAGCGGTTTAGTTATTAGCAGGTTTATACAGATAGTGGTGTAGATATTTCCAAGTATAAACAGATGTCTGTGTATATATTTCCATGTGTATACAGATGGAGGTGTAGATATTTCCTTGTTTATACAAATAGCGGTGTAGTTATTTACATGTTTATACAGATCACGGTGTAGATATTTCCTTGTTTATACAAATAGCGGTGTAGTTATTTCCATGTTTATACAAATCGTGGTGAAGATATTACCATGTTTATACAGATCGCGGTGTAGATATTTCCATGTTTATACAGATTGCGGTGTAGATATTTCCATGTTTATACAGATAGCGGTGTAGATATTTCCATGTTTTTACTGATATTGATGTAGATATTTCCATGTTTACACAGATTGTGGTGTAGATATTTCCATCTTTCTACAGATGGCATTGTAGATATTTCCATGATTATACAGATGGCGGTGTAGATATTTCCATGTTTATATAGATGGTGGTATAGATATTACCATGTTTATACAGATAGCGGTGTAGATATTTCCATGTTTATACAGATAGCGGTGTAGATATTTCCATTTTTATACAGATATCGGTGTAGATATTTCCATTTTTATACAGATGGCAGTGTAGATATTTCCATGTTTATAGAGATGTCGGTGTAGATATTTCCATGTTCATTGAGATAGCTGTGTAGATATATCCATGTTCATAGAGATAGCAGTGAGGATATTTCCATGTTTATACAGATAGCAGTGTAGATATTTCCATTTTTATAGAGATAGCGGTTTTGATATTTCATATTTATACAGATAGAGGTGTAGATATTTCCATGTTTATACAGATTGCGGTGTAGATATTTCCATGTTTATACAGATCGTGGTGAAGATATTTCCATGTTTATACAGATCGCGGTGTAGATATTTCCATGTTTATACAGATCGCGGTGTAGATATTTCCATGTTTATACAGATAGCGGTGTATATATTTCCATGTTTATACAGATAGCGGTGTAGATATTTCCATGTTTATACAGATGGCAGTGTAGATATTTCCATGTTTATAGAGATGGCGGTGTAGATATTTCCACGTTCATTGAGATAGCGGTGTAGATATATCCATGTTCATAGAGATAGCAGTGAGTATATTTCCATGTTTATACAGATAGCAGTGTAGATATTTCCATTTTTATAGAGATAGCGGTTTTGATATTTCATATTTATACAGATAGAGGTGTAGTTATTTCCATGTTTATAGAGATAGCGGTGTAGATATTTCCATATTTCTACAGATGACTGTGTAGATATTTCCATGTTTGTACAGATATCAGTGTAGATATTTCCATGTTTATAGAGATAGCGGTTTAGATATTTTCATGTTTATACAGATTGCGGTGGAGATATGTCAATGTTTATACAGATAGCAATGGATATATTTCCATGTTAATACACATAGCAGTGTAGATATTTCCATGTTTATACGATCACGGTGTAGATATTTCCATGTTTATACAGATCATGTTGTAGATATTTCCATGTTTATACAGATCACGGTGTTGATATTACCATGTTTATAAGGATAGAGGTGCAAATATTTCCACATTTATGCAGATAGCGGTTTAATTATTAGCAGGTTTATACAGATAGTGGTGTAGATATTTCCATGTATAAACAGATGTCTGTGTATATATTTCCATGTTTATACAGATGGAGGTGTAGATATTTCCTTGTTTATACAAATAGCGGTGTAGTTATTTCCATGTTTATACAGATCACGGTGTAGATATTTCCTTGTTTATACAAATAGCGGTGTAGATATTTCCATGTTTATACAGATCACGGTGTAGATATTTCCTTGTTTATACTAATAGCGGTGTAGTTATTTCCATGTTTATACAAATAGCGGTGTAGATATTTCCATGTATATACAGATGGCTGTGTAGATATTTCCATGTTTATACAGATGGCTGTGTAGATATATCCATGTTTATACAGATGACTTTGTAGGTATTTATATTTTTATACAGATGGCGGTGAACATATTTCCATGTTTATAGAGATAGCTGTGTAGATATTTCCATGTTTATAGAAATAGCAGTGTAGATATATCCATGTTTATACAGATCGCGGTGTAGATATTTCCATGTTTATATAGAACGCGGTGTAGATATTTCCATGTTTATACAGATAGCGGTGTAGATATTTCCATGTTTTTACAGATATTGGTGTAGATATTTCCATGTTTACACAGATTGCGGTGTAGATATTTCCATCTTTCTACAGATGGCATTGTAGATATTTCCATGTTTATACAGATAGCGGTGTAGATATTTCCATGTTTATACAGATCGTGGTGAAGATATTTCCATGTTTATACAGATCGCGGTGTAGATATTTCCATGTTTATACAGATCGCGGTGTAGATATTTCCATGTTTACACAGATAGCGGTGTATATATTTCCATGTTTTTACAGATATTGGTGTAGATATTTCCATGTTTACACAGATTGCGGTGTAGATATTTCCATCTTTCTACAGATGGCATTGTAGATATTTCCATGATTATAGAGATGGCGGTGTAGATATTTCCATGTTTATACAGATAGCGGTGTAGATATTTCCATGTTTATACCGATCGTGGTGAAGATATTTCCATGTTTATACAGATCGCGGTGTAGATATTTCCATGTTTATGCAGATCACGGTGTAGATATTTCCTTGTTTATACAAATAGCGGTGTAGTTATTTCCATGTTTATACAGATAGCGGTGTAAATATTTCCATGTATATACAGATGGCTGTGTAGATATTTCCATGTTTATACAGATGGCTGTGTAGATATTTCCATGTTTATACAGATGACTTTGTAGGTATTTCCATTTTTATACAGATGGCGTTGTAGATATTTCCATGTTTATAGAGATAGCTGTGCAGATACTTCCATGTTTATACAGATAGCGGTGTAGATATATCCATGTTTATACAGATCACGGTGTAGATATTTCCATGTTTATGCAGATCGCGGTGTAGATATTTCGATGTTTATACAGATAGCGGTGTAGATATTTCCATGTTTTTACAGATATTGGTGTAGATATTTCCATGTTTACACAGATTGCGGTGTAGATATTTCCATCTTTCTACAGATGGCATTGTAGATATTTCCATGATTATACAGATGGCTGTGTAGATATTTCCATGTTTATATAGATGGTGGTGTTGATATTAACATGTTTATACAGATAGCGATGTAGATATTTCCATGTTTATACAGATCGTTGTGAAGCTATTTCCATGTTTATACAGATCGCGGTGTAGATATTTCCATGTTTATACAGATAACGGTGTAGATATTGCCATGCTTATACAGATCGTGGTGAAGATATTTCCATGTTTATACAGATAGCGGTGTAGATATTTCCATGTTTTTACAGATATTGGTGTAGATATTTCCATGTTTACACAGATTGCGGTGTAGATATTTCCATCTTTCTACTGATGGCATTGTAGATATTTCCATGTTTATACAGATGGCGGTGTAGATATTTCCATGTTTACATAGATGGTGGTGAAGATATTACAATGTTTATACAGATAGCGGTGTAGATATTTCCATGTTTATACAGATCGTGGTGAAGATATTTCCATGTTTATACAGACCGCGGTGTAGATATTTCCATGTTTATACAGACAGCGGTGTAGATATTTCCATGTTTATACAGATCGTGGTGAAGCTATTTCCATGTTTATACAGATCGCGGTGTAGATATTTCCATGTTTATACAGATAGCGGTGTAGATATATCCATGTTTATACAGATCGCAGTGTAGATATTTCCATGTTTATACAGATCGCGGTGTAATTTCCATGTTTATACAGATAGCGGTGTAGATATTTCCATGTTTTTACAGATATTGGTGTAGATATTTCCATGTTTACACAGATTGCGGTGTAGATATTTCCACCTTTCTACAGATGGCATTGTAGATATTTCCATCTTTATACAGATGGCGGTGTAGATATTTCCATGTTTATATAGATGGTGATGTAGATATTACCATGTTTATACAGATAGCGGTGTAGATATTTCCATATTTATACAGATCGTGGTGAAGATATTTCCATGTTTATACAGATCGCGGTGTAGATATTTCCATGTTTATACAGATAGCGGTGTAGATATTTCCATATTTATACAGATCGTGGTGAAGATATTTCCATGTTTATACAGATCGCGGTGTAGATATTTCCATGTTTTTACAGATATTGGTGTAGATATTTCCATGTTTACACAGATTGCGGTGTAGATATTTCCATCTTTCTACAGACGGCATTGTAGATATTTCCATGTTTATTCAGATGGCGGTGTAGGTATTTCCATGTTTATATAGATGGTGGTGTAGATATTACAATGTTTATACAGATAGTGGTGTAGATATTTCCATGTTTTTACAGATCGTGGTGTGGATATTTCCATGTTTATACAGATCGCGGTGTAGATATTTCCATGTTTATACAGATCGCGGTGTAGATATTTCCATGTTTATACAGATAGCGGTGTAGATATTTCCATGTTTATACAGATCGTGGTGAAGATATTTCCATGTTTATACAGATCGCGGTGTAGATATTTCCATGTTTATACAGACCGCGGTGTAGATATTTCCATGTTTATACAGATCGCGGTGTAGATATTTCCATGTTTATACAGATAGCGGTGTAGATATTTCCATGTTTTTACAGATATTGGTGTAGATATTTCCATGTTTACACAGATTGCGGTGTAGATATTTCCATCTTTCTACAGATGGCATTGTAGATATTTCCATGATTATAGAGATGGCGGTGTAGATATTTCCATGTTTATATAGATGGTGGTGTAGATATTAACATGTTTATACAGATAGCGATGTAGATATTTCCATGTTTATACAGATCGTGGTGAAGCTATTTCCACGTTTATACAGATCGCGGTTTAGATATTTCCATGTTTATACAGATAACGGTGTAGATATTTCCATGTTTATACAGATCGTGGTGAAGATATTTCCATGTTTATACAGATAGCGGTATAGATATTTCCATGTTTTTACAGATATTGGTGTAGATATTTCCATGTTTACACAGATTGCGGTGTAGATATTTCCATCTTTCTACTGATGGCATTGTAGATATTTCCATGTTTATACAGATGGCGGTGTAGATATTTCCATGTTTACATAGATGGTGGTGAAGATATTACAATGTTTATACAGATAGCGGTGTAGATATTTCCATGTTTATACAGATCGTGGTGAAGACATTTCCATGTTTATACAGACCGCGGTGTAGATATTTCCATGTTTATACAGATAGCGGTGTAGATATTTCCATGTTTATACAGATCGTGGTGAAGCTATTTCCATGTTTATACAGATCGCGGTGTAGATATTTCCATGTTTATACAGATAGCGGTGTAGATATATCCATGTTTATACAGATTGCAGTGTAGATATTTCCATGTTTATACAGATCGCGGTGTAATTTCCATGTTTATACAGATAGCGGTGTAGATATTTCCATGTTTTTACAGATATTGGTGTAGATATTTCCATGTTTACACAGATTGCGGTGTAGATATTTCCATCTTTCTACAGATGGCATTGTAGATATTTCCATCTTTATACAGATGGCGGTGTAGATATTTCCATGTTTATATAGATGGTGATGTAGATATTACCATGTTTATACAGATAGCGGTGTAGATATTTCCATATTTATACAGATCGTGGTGAAGATATTTCCATGATTATACAGATCGCGGTGTAGATATTTCCATGTTTATACAGATAGCGGTGTAGATATTTCCATGTTTATACAAATCGTGGTGAAGATATTTCCATGTTTATACAGATAGCGGTGTAGATATTTCCATGTTTTTACAGATATTGGTGTAGATATTTCCATGTTTACACAGATTGCGGTGTAGATATTTCCATCTTTCTACAGACGGCATTGTAGATATTTCCATGTTTATTCAGATGGCGGTGTAGGTATTTCCATGTTTATATAGATGGTGGTGTAGATATTACAATGTTTATACAGATAGTGGTGTAGATATTTCCATGTTTATACAGATCGTGGTGTGGATATTTCCATGTTTATACAGATCACGGTGTAGATATTTCCATGTTTATACAGATCGCGGTGTAGATATTTCCATGTTTATACAGATCGTGGTGTGGATATTTCCATGTTTATACAGATCGCGGTGCAGATATTTCCATGTTTATACAGATCGCGGTGTAGATATTTCCATGTTTATACAGATAGCGGTGTAGATACTTCCATGTTTATACAGATAGCGGTGTAGATATATCCATGTTTATACAGATCGCGGTGTAGATATTTCCATGTTTATGGAGATCGCGGTGTAGATATTTCGATGTTTATACAGATAGCGGTGTAGATATTTCCATGTTTACACAGATTGCGGTGTAGATATTTCCATCTTTCTACAGATGGCATTGTAGATATTTCCATGATTATACAGATGGCGGTGTAGATATTTCCATGTTTATATAGATGGTGGTGTAGATATTATCATGTTTATACAGATAGCGATGTAGATATTTCCATGTTTATACAGATCGTGGTGAAGCTATTTCCATGTTTATACAGATCGCGGTGTAGATATTTCCATGTTTATACAGATAACGGTGTAGATATTTCCATGTTTATACAGATCGTGGTGAAGATATTTCCATGTTTATACAGATAGCGGTGTAGATATTTCCATGTTTTTACAGATATTGGTGTAGATATTTCCATGTTTACACAGATTGCGGTGTAGATATTTCCATCTTTCTACTGATGGCATTGTAGATATTTCCATGTTTATACAGATGGCGGTGTAGATATTTCCATGTTTACATAGATGGTCGTGAAGATATTACAATGTTTATACAGATAGTGGTGTAGATATTTCCATGTTTATACAGATCGTGGTGAAGATATTTCCATGTTTATACAGACCGCGGTGTAGATATTTCCATGTTTATACAGATAGCGGTGTAGATATTTCCATGTTTATACAGATCGTTGTGAAGCTATTTCCATGTTTATACAGATCGCGGTGTAGATATTTCCATGTTTATACAGATAGCGGTGTAGATATATCCATGTTTATACAGATCGCAGTGTAGATATTTCCATGTTTATACAGATCGCGGTGTAATTTCCATGTTTATACAGATTGCGGTGTAGATATTTCCATGTTTTTACAGATATTGGTGTAGATATTTCCATGTTTACACAGATTGCGGTGTAGATATTTCCATCTTTCTACAGATGGCATTGTAGATATTTCCATCTTTATACAGATGGCGGTGTAGATATTTCCATGTTTATATAGATGGTGATGTAGATATTACCATGTTTATACAGATAGCGGTGTAGATATTTCCATATTTATACAGATCGTGGTGAAGATATTTCCATGTTTCTACAGATCGCAGTGTAGATATTTCCATGTTTATACAGATAGCGGTGTAGATATTTCCATGTTTATACAAATCGTGGTGAAGATATTTCCATGTTTATACAGATAGCGGTGTAGATATTTCCATGTTTTTACAGATATTGGTGTAGATATTTCCATGTTTACACAGATTGCGGTGTAGATATTTCCATCTTTCTACAGACGGCATTGTAGGTATTTCCATGGTTATTCAGATGGCGGTGTAGGTATTTCCATGTTTATATAGATGGTGGTGTAGATATTACAATGTTTATACAGATAGTGGTGTAGATATTTCCATGTTTATACAGATCGTGGTGTGGATATTTCCATGTTTATACAGATCGCGGTGTAGATATTTCCATGTTTATACAGATCGCGGTGTAGATATTTCCATGTTTATACAGATAGCGGTGTAGATATTTCCATGTTTATACAGATCGTGGTGAAGATATTTCCATGTTTATATAGATCGCGGTGTAGATATTTCCATGTTTATACAGATCGCGGTGTAGATATTTCCATGTTTATACAGATAGCGGTGTATATATTTCCATGTTTTTACAGATATTGGTGTAGATATTTCCATGTTTACACAGATTGCGGTGTAGATATTTCCATCTTTCTACAGATGGCATTGTAGATATTTCCATGATTATAGAGATGGCGGTGTAGATATTTCCATGTTTATACAGATAGCGGTGTAGATATTTCCATGTTTATACAGATCGCGGTGTAGATATTTCCATGTTTATGCAGATCGCGGTGTAGATATTTCGATGTTTATACAGATAGCGGTGTAGATATTTCCATGTTTTTACAGATATTGGTGTAGATATTTCCATGTTTACACAGATTGCGGTGTAGATATTTCCATCTTTCTACAGATGGCATTGTAGATATTTCCATGATTATACAGATGGCGGTGTAGATATTTCCATGTTTATATACATGGTGGTGTAGATATTAACATGTTTATACAGATAGTGATGTAGATATTTACATGTTTATACAGACAGCGGTGTAGATATTTCCATTTTTATACAGATGGCCGTGTAGATATTTCCATGTTTATAGAGATGTCGGTGCAGATATTTCCATGTTCATTGAGATAGCTGTGTAGATATATCCATGTTCATAGAGATAGCAGTGAGTATATTTCCATGTTTATACAGATAGCAGTGTAGACATTTCCATTTTTATAGAGATAGCGGTTTAGATGTTTCATATTTATACAGATAGAGGTGTAGATATTTCCATGTTTATACAGATTGCGGTGTAGATGTTTCCATGTTTATAGAGATGTCGGTGTAGATATTTCCATGTTCATTGAGATAGCTGTGTAGATATATCCATGTTCATAGAGATAGCAGTGAGTATATTTCCATGTTTATACAGATAGCAGTGTAGACATTTCCATTTTTATAGAGATAGCGGTTTAGATATTTCCATGTTTATACAGATGGCTGTTTAGATATTTCCATGTTTATACAGATGACTTTGTAGGTATTTCCATTTTTATACAGATGGCGTTGTAGATATTTCCATGTTTATAGAGATCGCTGTGCAGATATTTCCATGTTTATACAGATAGCGGTGTAGATATATCCATGTTTATACAGATCGCGGTGTAGATATTTCCATGTTTATGCAGATCGCGGTGTAGATATTTCGATGTTTATACAGATAGCGGTGTAGATATTTCCATGTTTTTACAGATATTGGTGTAGATATTTCCATGTTTACACAGATTGCGGTGTAGATATTTCCATCTTTCTACAGATGGCATTGTAGATATTTCCATGATTATACAGATGGCGGTGTAGATATTTCCATGTTTATATACATGGTGGTGTAGATATTAACATGTTTATACAGATAGTGATGTAGATATTTCCATGTTTATACAGACAGCGGTGTAGATATTTCCATTTTTATACAGATGGCAGTGTAGATATTTCCATGTTTATAGAGATGTCGGTGTAGATATTTCCATGTTCATTGAGATAGCTGGGTAGATATATCCATGTTCATAGAGATAGGAGTGAGTATATTTCCATGTTTATACAGATAGCAGTGTAGACATTTCCATTTTTATAGAGATAGCGGTTTAGATATTTCATATTTATACAGATAGAGGTGTAGATATTTCCATGTTTATACAGATTGCGGTGTAGATATTTCCATGTTTATACAGATCGTGGAGAAGATATTTCCATGTTTATACAGATCACGGTGTAGATATTTCTATGTTTATAGAGATCGCAGTGTAGATATTTCCAGGTTTATACAGATAGCGGTGTATATATTTCCATGTTTATACAGATAGCGGTGTAGATATTTCCATGTTTATACAGATGGCAGTGTAGATATTTCCATGTTTATAGAGATGGCGGTGTAGATATTTCCACGTTCAGTGAGATAGCGGTGTAGATATATCCATGTTCATAGAGATAGCAGTGAGGATATTTCCATGTTTATACAGATAGCAGTGTAGATATTTCCATTTTTATAGAGATAGCGGTTTTGATATTCCATATTTATACAGATAGAGGTGTAGTTATTTCCGTGTTTACATAGATAGCGGTGTAGATATTTCCATATTTCTACAGATGATTGTGTAGATATTTCCATGTTTGTACAGATGGCAGTGTAGATATTTCCATGTTTATAGAGATAGCGGTGTAGATATTTTCATGTTTATTCAGATTTCGGAGGAGATATGTCAATGTTTATACAGATAGCAATGGATATATTTCCACGTTAATACACATAGCAGTGTAGATATTTCCATGTTTATACAGATCACGGTGTAGATATTTCCATGTTTATACAGATCATGTTGTAGATATTTCCATGTTTATACAGATCGCGGTGTTGATATTACCATGTTTATAAGGATAGAGTTGCAAATATTTCCACATTTATGCAGATAGCGGTTTAGTTATTAGCATGTTTATACAGATAGCGGTGTAGATATTTCCATGTTTATACAGATCGCGGTGTAGATATTTCCATGTTTATACAGATAGCGGTGTAGATATTTCCATGTTTTTACTGATATTGGTGTAGATATTTCCATGTTTACACAGATTGCGGTGTAGATATTTCCATCTTTCTACAGATGGCATTGTAGATATTTCCATGATTATACAGATGGCGGTGTAGATATTTCCATGTTTATATAGATGGTGGTATAGATATTACCATGTTTATACAGATAGCGGTGTAGATATTTCCATGTTTATACAGATAGCGGTGTAGATATTTCCATTTTTATACAGATGGCAGTGTAGATATTTCCATGATTATAGAGATGTCGGTGTAGATATTTCCATGTTCATTGAGATAGCTGTGTAGATATATCCATGTTCATAGAGATAGCAGTGAGGATATTTCCATGTTTATACAGATAGCAGTGTAGATATTTCCATTTTTATAGAGATAGCGGTTTTGATATTTCATATTTATACAGATAGAGGTGTAGATATTTCCATGTTTATACAGATTGCGGTGTAGATATTTCCATGTTTATACAGATCGTGGTGGAGATATTTCCATGTTTATACAAATAGCGGTGTAGTTATTTCCATGTTTATACAGATAGCGGTGTAAATATTTCCATGTATATACAGATGGCTGTGTAGATATTTCCATGTTTATACAGATGGCTGTGTAGATATTTCCATGTTTATACAGATGACTTTGTAGGTATTTCCATTTTTATACAGATGGCGTTGTAGATATTTCCATGTTTATAGAGATAGCTGTGCAGATATTTCCATGTTTATACAGATAGCGGTGTAGATATATCCATGTTTATACAGATCGCGGTGTAGATATTTCCATGTTTATGCAGATCGCGGTGTAGATATTTCGATGTTTATACAGATAGCGGTGTAGATATTTCCATGTTTTTACAGATATTGGTGTAGATATTTCCATGTTTACACAGATTGCGGTGTAGATATTTCCATCTTTCTACAGATGGCATTGTAGATATTTCCATGATTATACAGATGGCGGTGTAGATATTTCCATGTTTATATACATGGTGGTGTAGATATTAACATGTTTATACAGATAGCGATGTAGATATTTCCATGTTTATACAGACAGCGGTGTAGATATTTCCATTTTTATACAGATGGCAGTGTAGATATTTCCATGTTTATAGAGATGTCGGTGTAGATATTTACATGTTCAGTGAGATAGCTGTGGAGATATATCCATGTTCATAGAGATAGCAGTGAGTATATTTCCATGTTTATACAGATAGCAGTGTAGACATTTCCATTTTTATAGAGATAGCGGTTTAGATATTTCATATTTATACAGATAGAGGTGTAGATATTTCCATGTTTATACAGATTGCGGTGTAGATATTTCCATGTTTATACAGATCGTGGTGAAGATATTTCCATGTTTATACAGATCGCAGTGTAGATATTTCTATGTTTATAGAGATCGCAGTGTAGATATTTCCAGGTTTATATAGATAGCGGTGTATATATTTCCATGTTTATACAGATAGCGGTGTAGATATTTCCATGTTTATACAGATGGCAGTGTAGATATTTCCATGTTTATAGAGATGGCGGTGTAGATATTTCCACGTTCATTGAGATAGCGGTGTAGATATATCCATGTTCATAGAGATAGCAGTGAGGATATTTCCATGTTTATACAGATAGCAGTGTAGATATTTCCATTTTTATAGAGATAGCGGTTTTGTTATTCCATATTTATACAGATAGAGGTGTAGTTATTTCCATGTTTATATAGATAGCGGTGTAGATATTTCCATATTTCTACAGATGACTGTGTAGATATTTCCATGTTTGTACAGATGGCAGTGTAGATATTTCCATGTTTATAGAGATAGCGGTGTAGATATTTTCATGTTTATTCAGATTTCGGAGGAGATATGTCAATGTTTATACAGATAGCAATGGATATATTTCCACGTTAATACACATAGCAGTGTAGATATTTCCATGTTTATACAGATCACGGTGTAGATATTTCCATGTTTATACAGATCATGTTGTAGATATTTCCATGTTTATACAGATCGCGGTGTTGATATTACCATGTTTATAAGGATAGAGTTGCAAATATTTCCACATTTATGCAGATAGCGGTTTAGTTATTAGCATGTTTATACAGATAGCAGTGTAGATATTTCCATGTATAAACAGATGTCTGTGTATATATTTCCATGTTTAAACAGATGGCGGTGTAGATATTTCCTTGTTTATACACATAGCGGTGAAGTTATTTCCATGTTTATACAGATCACGGTGTAGTTATTTCCTTGTTTATACAAATAGCGGTGTAGTTATTTCCATGTTTATACAGATAGCGGTGTAGATATTTCCTTGTTTCTACAAATAGCGGTGTAGATATTTCCATGTTTATACAGATCACGGTGTAGATATTTCCTTGTTTATACAAATAGCGGTGTAGTTATTTCCATGTTTATACAGATAGCGGTGTAGATATTTCCATGTATATATAGATGGCTGTGTAGATATTTCCATGTTTATACAGAAGGCTGTGTACATATTTCCATGTTTATAAAGATGACTTTGTAGGTATTTCCATGTTTATACAGATGGCTGTGTAGATATTTCCATGTTTATACAGATGACTTTGTAGGTATTTCCATTTTTATACAGATGGCGGTGAACATATTTCCATGTTTATAGAGATAGCTGTGTAGATATTTCCATGTTTATACAAATAGCAGTGTAGATATCTCCATGTTTATACAGAACGCGGTGTAGATATTTCCATGTTTATACAGATCGCGGTGTAGATATTTCCATGTTTATACAGATAGCGGTGTAGATATTTCCATGTTTTTACAGATACTGGTGTAGATATTTCCATGTTTACACAGATTGCGGTGTAGATATTTCCATCTTTCTACAGATGGCATTGTAGATATTTCCATGTTTATACAGATGGCGGTGTATATATTTCCACGTTTATATAGATGGTGGTGTAGATATTACCATGTTTATACAGATAGCGGTGTAGATATTTCCATGTTTATACAGATCGTGGTGAAGCTATTTCCATGTTTATACAGATCGCGGTGTAGATATTTCCATGTTTATTCAGATAACGGTGTAGATATTTCCATGTTTATACAGATCGTGGTGAAGATATTTCCATGTTTATACAGATAGCGGTGTAGATATTTCCATGTTTTTACAGATATTGGTGTAGATATTTCCATGTTTACACAGATTGCGGTGTAGATATTTCCATCTTTCTACTGATGGCATTGTAGATATTTCCATGTTTATACAGATGGCGGTGTAGATATTTCCATGTTTACATTGATGGTGGTGAAGATATTACAATGTTTATACAGATAGCGGTGTAGATATTTCCATGTTTATACAGATCGTGGTGAAGATATTTCCATGTTTATACAGACCGCGGTGTAGATATTTCCATGTTTATACAGATAGCGGTGTAGATATTTCCATGTTTATACAGATCGTGGTGAAGCTATTTCCATGTTTATACAGATCGCGGTGTAGATATTTCCATGTTTATACAGATAGCGGTGTAGATATATCCATGTTTATACAGATCGCAGTGTAGATATTTCCATGTTTATACAGATCGCGGTGTAATTTCCATGTTTATACAGATAGCGGTGTAGATATTTCCATGTTTTTACAGATATTGGTGTAGATATTTCCATGTTTACACAGATTGCGGTGTAGATATTTCCATCTTTCTACAGATGGCATTGTAGATATTTCCATCTTTATACAGATGGCGGTGTAGATATTTCCATGTTTATATAGATGGTGATGTAGATATTACCATGTTTATACAGATAGCGGTGTAGATATTTCCATATTTATACAGATCGTGGTGAAGATATTTCCATTTTTATACAGATCGCGGTGTAGATATTTCCATGTTTATACAGATAGCGGTGTAGATATTTCTATGTTTATAGAGATCGCAGTGTAGATATTTCCAGGTTTAGACAGATAGCGGTGTATATATTTCCATGTTTATACAGATAGCGGTGTAGATATTTCCATGTTTATACAGATGGCAGTGTAGATATTTCCATGTTTATAGAGATGGCGGTGTAGATATTTCCACGTTCATTGAGATAGCGGTGTAGATATATCCATGTTCATAGAGATAGCAGTGAGGATATTTCCATGTTTATACAGATAGCAGTGTAGATATTTCCATTTTTATAGAGATAGCGGTTTTGATATTCCATATTTATACAGATAGAGGTGTTGTTATTTCCATGTTTATATAGATAGCGGTGTAGATATTTCCATATTTCTACAGATGACTGTGTAGATATTTCCATGTTTGTACAGATGGCAGTGTAGATATTTCCATGTTTATAGAGATAGCGGTGTAGATATTTTCATGTTTATTCAGATTTCGGAGGAGATATGTCAATGTTTATACAGATAGCAATGGATATATTTCCACGTTAATACACATAGCAGTGTAGATATTTCCATGTTTATACAGATCACGGTGTAGATATTTCCATGTTTATACAGATCATGTTGTAGATATTTCCATGTTTATACAGATCGCGGTGTTGATATTACCATGTTTATAAGGATAGAGTTGCCAATATTTCCACATTAATGCAGACAGCGGTTTAGTTATTAGCATGTTTATACAGATAGCGGTGTAGATATTTCCATGTTTATACAGATCACGGTGTAGATATTTCCATGTTTATACAGATAGCGGTGTAGATATTTCCATGTTTTTACTGATATTGGTGTAGATATTTCCATGTTTACACAGATTGCGGTGTAGATATTTCCATTTTTCTACAGATGGCATTGTAGATATTTCCATGATTATACAGATGGCGGTGTAGATATTTCCATGTTTATATAGATGGTGGTATAGATATTACCATGCTTATACAGATAGCGGTGTAGATATTTCCATGTTTATACAGATCACGGTGTAGATATTTCCTTGTTTATACAAATAGCGGTGTAGTTATTTCCATGTTTATACAGATAGCGGTGTAGATATTTCCTTGTTTCTACAAATAGCGGTGTAGATATTTCCATGTTTATACAGATCACGGTGTAGATATTTCCTTGTTTATACAAATAGCGGTGTAGTTATTTCCATGTTTATACAAAGAGCGGTGTAGATATTTCCATGTATATACAGATGGCTGTGTAGATATTTCCATGTTTATACAGATGGCTGTGTAGATATTTCCATGTTTATACAGATGACTTTGTAGGTATTTATATTTTTATCCAGATGGCGGTGAACATATTTCCATGTTTATAGAGATAGCTGTGTAGATATTTCCATGTTTATACAAATAGCAGTGTAGATATATCCATGTTTATACAGATCGCGGTGTAGATATTTCCATGTTTATATATAACGCGGTGTAGATATTTCCATGTTTATACAGATAGCGGTGTAGATATTTCCATCTTTTTACAGATACTGGTGTAGATATTTCCATGTTTACACAGATTGCGGTGTAGATATTTCCATCTTTCTACAGATGGCATTGTAGATATTTCCATGTTTATACAGATGGCGGTGTAGATATTTCCATGTTTATATAGATGGTGGTGTAGATATTACCATGTTCATACAGATAGCGGTGTAGATATTTCCATGTTTATACAGATCGTGGTGAAGCTATTTCCATGTTTATACAGATCGTGGTGTAGATATTTCCATGTTTATACAGATGGCGGTGTAGATATTTCCATGTTTATATAGATGGTGGTGTAGATATTACAATGTTTATACAGATAGCGGTGTAGATATTTCCATGTTTATACAGATCGTGGTGAAGATATTTCCATGTTTATACAGACCGCGGTGTAGATATTTCCTTGTTTATACAGATAGCAGTGTAGATATTTCCATGTTTATACAGATCGTGGTGAAGCTATTTCCATGTTTATACAGATCGCGGTGTAGATATTTCCATGTTTATACAGATAGCGGTGTAGATATATCCATGTTTATACAGATCGCAGTGTAGATATTTCCATGTTTATACAGATCGCGGTGTAATGTACATGTTTATACAGATAGCGGTGTAGATATTTCCATGTTTTTACAGATAGTGGTGTAGATATTTCCATGTTTACACAGATTGCAGTGTAGATATTTCCATCTTTCTACAGATGGCATTGTAGATATTTCCATCTTTATACAGATGGCGGTGTAGATATTTCCATGTTTATATAGATGGTGATGTAGATATTACCATGTTTATACAGATAGCGGTGTAGATATTTCCATATTTATACAGATCGTGGTGAAGATATTTCCATGTTTATACAGATCGCGGTGTAGATATTTCCATGTTTATACAGATAGCGGTGTAGATATTTCCATGTTTATACAGATCGTGGTGAAGATATTTCCATGTTTATACAGATAGCGGTGTAGATATTTCCATGTTTTTACAGATATTGGTGTAGATATTTCCATGTTTACACAGATTGCGGTGTAGATATTTCCATCTTTCTACAGACGGCATTGTAGATATTTCCATGTTTATTCAGATGCCGGTGTAGGTATTTCCATGTTTATATAGATGGTGGTGTAGATATTACAATGTTTATACAGATAGCGGTGTAGATATTTCCATGTTTATACAGATCGTGGTGTGGATATTTCCATGTTTATACAGATCGCGGTGTAGATATTTCCGTGTTTATACAGATCGCGGTGTAGATATTTCCGTGTTTATACAGATAGCGGTGTAGATATTTCCATGTTTATACAGATCGTGTTGAGATATTTCCATGTTTATACAGATCGCGGTGTAGATATTTCCATGTTTATACAGACCGCGGTGTAGATATTTCCATGTTTATACAGATCGCGGTGTAGATATTTCCATGTTTATACAGATAGCGGTGTAGATATTTCCATGTTTTTACAGATATTGGTGTAGATATTTCCATGTTTACACAGATTGCGGTGTAGATATTTCCATCTTTCTACAGATGGCATTGTAGATATTTCCATGATTATACAGATGGCGGTGTAGATATTTCCATGTTTATATAGATGGTGGTGTAGATATTATCATGTTTATACAGATAGCGATGTAGATATTTCCATGTTTATACAGATCGCGGTGTAGATATTTCCATGTTTATACAGATCGCGGTGTAGATATTTCCATGTTTATACAGATCGTGGTGTGGATATTTCCATGTTTATACAGATCGCGGTGCAGATATTTCCATGTTTATACAGATCGCGGTGTAGATATTTCCATGTTTATACAGATAGCGGTGTAGATACTTCCATGTTTATACAGATAGCGGTGTAGATATATCCATGTTTATACAGATCGCGGTGTAGATATTTCCATGTTTATGGAGATCGCGGTGTAGATATTTCGATGTTTATACAGATAGCGGTGTAGATATTTCCATGTTTTTACAGATATTGGTGTAGATATTTCCATGTTTACACAGATTGCGGTGTAGATATTTCCATCTTTCTACAGATGGCATTGTAGATATTTCCATGATTATACAGATGGCGGTGTAGATATTTCCATGTTTATATAGATGGTGGTGTAGATATTATCATGTTTATACAGATAGCGATGTAGATATTTCCATGTTTATACAGATCGTGGTGAAGCTATTTCCATGTTTATACAGATCGCGGTGTAGATATTTCCATGTTTATACAGATAACGGTGTAGATATTTCCATGTTTATACAGATCGTGGTGAAGATATTTCCATGTTTATACAGATAGCGGTGTAGATATTTCCATGTTTTTACAGATATTGGTGTAGATATTTCCATGTTTACACAGATTGCGGTGTAGATATTTCCATCTTTCTACTGATGGCATTGTAGATATTTCCATGTTTATACAGATGGCGGTGTAGATATTTCCATGTTTACATAGATGGTCGTGAAGATATTACAATGTTTATACAGATAGTGGTGTAGATATTTCCATGTTTATACAGATCGTGGTGAAGATATTTCCATGTTTATACAGACCGCGGTGTAGATATTTCCATGTTTATACAGATAGCGGTGTAGATATTTCCATGTTTATACAGATCGTGGTGAAGCTATTTCCATGTTTATACAGATCGCGGTGTAGATATTTCCATGTTTATACAGATAGCGGTGTAGATATATCCATGTTTATACAGATCGCAGTGTAGATATTTCCATGTTTATACAGATCGCGGTGTAATTTCCATGTTTATACAGATAGCGGTGTAGATATTTCCATGTTTTTACAGATATTGGTGTAGATATTTCCATGTTTACACAGATTGCGGTGTAGATATTTCCATCTTTCTACAGATGGCATTGTAGATATTTCCATCTTTATACAGATGGCGGTGTAGATATTTCCATGTTTATATAGATGGTGATGTAGATATTACCATGTTTATACAGATAGCGGTGTAGATATTTCCATATTTATACAGATCGTGGTGAAGATATTTCCATGTTTCTACAGATCGCAGTGTAGATATTTCCATGTTTATACAGATAGCGGTGTAGATATTTCCATGTTTATACAAATCGTGGTGAAGATATTTCCATGTTTATACAGATAGCGGTGTAGATATTTCCATGTTTTTACAGATATTGGTGTAGATATTTCCATGTTTACACAGATTGCGGTGTAGATATTTCCATCTTTCTACAGACGGCATTGTAGGTATTTCCATGGTTATTCAGATGGCGGTGTAGGTATTTCCATGTTTATATAGATGGTGGTGTAGATATTACAATGTTTATACAGATAGTGGTGTAGATATTTCCATGTTTATACAGATCGTGGTGTGGATATTTCCATGTTTATACAGATCGCGGTGTAGATATTTCCATGTTTATACAGATCGCGGTGTAGATATTTCCATGTTTATACAGATAGCGGTGTAGATATTTCCATGTTTATACAGATCGTAGTGAAGATATTTCCATGTTTATATAGATCGCGGTGTAGATATTTCCATGTTTATACAGATCGCGGTGTAGATATTTCCATGTTTATACAGATAGCGGTGTATATATTTCCATGTTTTTACAGATATTGGTGTAGATATTTCCATGTTTACACAGATTGCGGTGTAGATATTTCCATCTTTCTACAGATGGCATTGTAGATATTTCCATGATTATAGAGATGGCGGTGTAGATATTTCCATGTTTATACAGATAGCGGTGTAGATATTTCCATGTTTATACAGATCGCGGTGTAGATATTTCCATGTTTATGCAGATCGCGGTGTAGATATTTCGATGTTTATACAGATAGCGGTGTAGATATTTCCATGTTTTTACAGATATTGGTGTAGATATTTCCATGTTTACACAGATTGCGGTGTAGATATTTCCATCTTTCTACAGATGGCATTGTAGATATTTCCATGATTATACAGATGGCGGTGTAGATATTTCCATGTTTATATACATGGTGGTGTAGATATTAACATGTTTATACAGATAGTGATGTAGATATTTCCATGTTTATACAGACAGCGGTGTAGATATTTCCATTTTTATACAGATGGCCGTGTAGATATTTCCATGTTTATAGAGATGTCGGTGCAGATATTTCCATGTTCATTGAGATAGCTGTGTAGATATATCCATGTTCATAGAGATAGCAGTGAGTATATTTCCATGTTTATACAGATAGCAGTGTAGACATTTCCATTTTTATAGAGATAGCGGTTTAGATGTTTCATATTTATACAGATAGAGGTGTAGATATTTCCATGTTTATACAGATTGCGGTGTAGATATTTCCATGTTTATAGAGATGTCGGTGTAGATATTTCCATGTTCATTGAGATAGCTGTGTAGATATATCCATGTTCATAGAGATAGCAGTGAGTATATTTCCATGTTTATACAGATAGCAGTGTAGACATTTCCATTTTTATAGAGATAGCGGTTTAGATATTTCCATGTTTATACAGATGGCTGTTTAGATATTTCCATGTTTATACAGATGACTTTGTAGGTATTTCCATTTTTATACAGATGGCGTTGTAGATATTTCCATGTTTATAGAGATCGCTGTGCAGATATTTCCATGTTTATACAGATAGCGGTGTAGATATATCCATGTTTATACAGATCGCGGTGTAGATATTTCCATGTTTATGCAGATCGCGGTGTAGATATTTCGATGTTTATACAGATAGCGGTGTAGATATTTCCATGTTTTTACAGATATTGGTGTAGATATTTCCATGTTTACACAGATTGCGGTGTAGATATTTCCATCTTTCTACAGATGGCATTGTAGATATTTCCATGATTATACAGATGGCGGTGTAGATATTTCCATGTTTATATACATGGTGGTGTAGATATTAACATGTTTATACAGATAGTGATGTAGATATTTCCATGTTTATACAGACAGCGGTGTAGATATTTCCATTTTTCTACAGATGGCAGTGTAGATATTTCCATGTTTATAGAGATGTCGGTGTAGATATTTCCATGTTCATTGAGATAGCTGGGTAGATATATCCATGTTCATAGAGATAGGAGTGAGTATATTTCCATGTTTATACAGATAGCAGTGTAGACATTTCCATTTTTATAGAGATAGCGGTTTAGATATTTCATATTTATACAGATAGAGGTGTAGATATTTCCATGTTTATACAGATTGCGGTGTAGATATTTCCATGTTTATACAGATCGTGGAGAAGATATTTCCATGTTTATACAGATCGCGGTGTAGATATTTCTATGTTTATAGAGATCGCAGTGTAGATATTTCCAGGTTTATACAGATAGCGGTGTATATATTTCCATGTTTATACAGATAGCGGTGTAGATATTTCCATGTTTATACAGATGGCAGTGTAGATATTTCCATGTTTATAGAGATGGCGGTGTAGATATTTCCACGTTCAGTGAGATAGCGGTGTAGATATATCCATGTTCATAGAGATAGCAGTGAGGATATTTCCATGTTTATACAGATAGCAGTGTAGATATTTCCATTTTTATAGAGATAGCGGTTTTGATATTCCATATTTATACAGATAGAGGTGTAGTTATTTCCGTGTTTACATAGATAGCGGTGTAGATATTTCCATATTTCTACAGATGATTGTGTAGATATTTCCATGTTTGTACAGATGGCAGTGTAGATATTTCCATGTTTATAGAGATAGCGGTGTAGATATTTTCATGTTTATTCAGATTTCGGAGGAGATATGTCAATGTTTATACAGATAGCAATGGATATATTTCCACGTTAATACACATAGCAGTGTAGATATTTCCATGTTTATACAGATCACGGTGTAGATATTTCCATGTTTATACAGATCATGTTGTAGATATTTCCATGTTTATACAGATCGCGGTGTTGATATTACCATGTTTATAAGGATAGAGTTGCAAATATTTCCAGATTTATGCAGATAGCGGTTTAGTTATTAGCATGTTTATACAGATAGCGGTGTAGATATTTCCATGTTTATACAGATCGCGGTGTAGATATTTCCATGTTTATACAGATAGCGGTGTAGATATTTCCATGTTTTTACTGATATTGGTGTAGATATTTCCATGTTTACACAGATTGCGGTGTAGATATTTCCATCTTTCTACAGATGGCATTGTAGATATTTCCATGATTATACAGATGGCGGTGTAGATATTTCCATGTTTATATAGATGGTGGTATAGATATTACCATGTTTATACAGATAGCGGTGTAGATATTTCCATGTTTATACAGATAGCGGTGTAGATATTTCCATTTTTATACAGATGGCAGTGTAGATATTTCCATGTTTATAGAGATGTCGGTGTAGATATTTCCATGTTCATTGAGATAGCTGTGTAGATATATCCATGTTCATAGAGATAGCAGTGAGGATATTTCCATGTTTATACAGATAGCAGTGTAGATATTTCCATTTTTATAGAGATAGCGGTTTTGATATTTCATATTTATACAGATAGAGGTGTAGATATTTCCATGTTTATACAGATTGCGGTGTAGATATTTCCATGTTTATACAGATCGTGGTGGAGATATTTCCATGTTTATACAAATAGCGGTGTAGTTATTTCCATGTTTATACAGATAGCGGTGTAAATATTTCCATGTATATACAGATGGCTGTGTAGATATTTCCATGTTTATACAGATGGCTGTGTAGATATTTCCATGTTTATACAGATGACTTTGTAGGTATTTCCATTTTTATACAGATGGCGTTGTAGATATTTCCATGTTTATAGAGATAGCTGTGCAGATATTTCCATGTTTATACAGATAGCGGTGTAGATATATCCATGTTTATACAGATCGCGGTGTAGATATTTCCATGTTTATGCAGATCGCGGTGTAGATATTTCGATGTTTATACAGATAGCGGTGTAGATATTTCCATGTTTTTACAGATATTGGTGTAGATATTTCCATGTTTACACAGATTGCGGTGTAGATATTTCCATCTTTCTACAGATGGCATTGTAGATATTTCCATGATTATACAGATGGCGGTGTAGATATTTCCATGTTTATATACATGGTGGTGTAGATATTAACATGTTTATACAGATAGCGATGTAGATATTTCCATGTTTATACAGACAGCGGTGTAGATATTTCCATTTTTATACAGATGGCAGTGTAGATATTTCCATGTTTATAGAGATGTCGGTGTAGATATTTCCATGTTCAGTGAGATAGCTGTGGAGATATATCCATGTTCATAGAGATAGCAGTGAGTATATTTCCATGTTTATACAGATAGCAGTGTAGACATTTCCATTTTTATAGAGATAGCGGTTTAGATATTTCATATTTATACAGATAGAGGTGTAGATATTTCCATGTTTATACAGATTGCGGTGTAGATATTTCCATGTTTATACAGATCGTGGTGAAGATATTTCCATGTTTATACAGATCGCGGTGTAGATATTTCTATGTTTATAGAGATCGCAGTGTAGATATTTCCAGGTTTATATAGATAGCGGTGTATATATTTCCATGTTTATACAGATAGCGGTGTAGATATTTCCATGTTTATACAGATGGCAGTGTAGATATTTCCATGTTTATAGAGATGGCGGTGTAGATATTTCCACGTTCATTGAGATAGCGGTGTAGATATATCCATGTTCATAGAGATAGCAGTGAGGATATTTCCATGTTTATACAGATAGCAGTGTAGATATTTCCATTTTTATAGAGATAGCGGTTTTGTTATTCCATATTTATACAGATAGAGGTGTAGTTATTTCCATGTTTATATAGATAGCGGTGTAGATATTTCCATATTTCTACAGATGACTGTGTAGATATTTCCATGTTTGTACAGATGGCAGTGTAGATATTTCCATGTTTATAGAGATAGCGGTGTAGATATTTTCATGTTTATTCAGATTTCGGAGGAGATATGTCAATGTTTATACAGATAGCAATGGATATATTTCCACGTTAATACACATAGCAGTGTAGATATTTCCATGTTTATACAGATCACGGTGTAGATATTTCCATGTTTATACAGATCATGTTGTAGATATTTCCATGTTTATACAGATCGCGGTGTTGATATTACCATGTTTATAAGGATAGAGTTGCAAATATTTCCACATTTATGCAGATAGCGGTTTAGTTATTAGCATGTTTATACAGATAGCGGTGTAGATATTTCCATGTATAAACAGATGTCTGTGTATATATTTCCATGTTTAAACAGATGGCGGTGTAGATATTTCCTTGTTTATACAAATAGCGGTGAAGTTATTTCCATGTTTATACAGATCACGGTGTAGTTATTTCCTTGTTTATACAAATAGCGGTGTGGTTATTTCCATGTTTATACAGATAGCGGTGTAGATATTTCCTTGTTTCTACAAATAGCGGTGTAGATATTTCCATGTTTATACAGATCACGGTGTAGATATTTCCTTGTTTATACAAATAGCGGTGTAGTTATTTCCATGTTTATACAGATAGCGGTGTAGATATTTCCATGTATATACAGATGGCTGTGTAGATATTTCCATGTTTATACAGAAGGCTGTGTACATATTTCCATGTTTATAAAGATGACTTTGTAGGTATTTCCATGTTTATACAGATGGCTGTGTAGATATTTCCATGTTTATACAGATGACTTTGTAGGTATTTCCATTTTTATACAGATGGCGGTGAACATATTTCCATGTTTATAGAGATAGCTGTGTAGATATTTCCATGTTTATACAAATAGCAGTGTAGATATCTCCATGTTTATACAGAACGCGGTGTAGATATTTCCATGTTTATACAGATCGCGGTGTAGATATTTCCATGTTTATACAGATAGCGGTGTAGATATTTCCATGTTTTTACAGATACTGGTGTAGATATTTCCATGTTTACACAGATTGCGGTGTAGATATTTCCATCTTTCTACAGATGGCATTGTAGATATTTCCATGTTTATACAGATGGCGGTGTATATATTTCCATGTTTATATAGATGGTGGTGTAGATATTACCATGTTTATACAGATAGCGGTGTAGATATTTCCATGTTTATACAGATCGTGGTGAAGCTATTTCCATGTTTATACAGATCGCGGTGTAGATATTTCCATGTTTATTCAGATAACGGTGTAGATATTTCCATGTTTATACAGATCGTGGTGAAGATATTTCCATGTTTATACAGATAGCGGTGTAGATATTTCCATGTTTTTACAGATATTGGTGTAGATATTTCCATGTTTACACAGATTGCGGTGTAGATATTTCCATCTTTCTACTGATGGCATTGTAGATATTTCCATGTTTATACAGATGGCGGTGTAGATATTTCCATGTTTACATTGATGTTGGTGAAGATATTTCCATGTTTATACAGATAGCGGTGTAGATATTTCCATGTTTATACAGATCGTGGTGAAGCTATTTCCATGTTTATACAGATCGTGGTGAAGATATTTCCATGTTTATACAGACCGCGGTGTAGATATATCCATGTTTATACAGATCGCAGTGTAGATATTTCCATGTTTATACAGATCGCGGTGTAATTTCCATGTTTATACAGATAGCGGTGTAGATATTTCCATGTTTTTACAGATATTGGTGTAGATATTTCCATGTTTACACAGATTGCGGTGTAGATATTTCCATCTTTCTACAGATGGCATTGTAGATATTTCCATCTTTATACAGATGGCGGTGTAGATATTTCCATGTTTATATAGATGGTGATGTAGATATTACCATGTTTATACAGATAGCGGTGTAGATATTTCCATATTTATACAGATCGTGGTGAAGATATTTCCATTTTTATACAGATCGCGGTGTAGATATTTCCATGTTTATACAGATAGCGGTGTAGATATTTCTATGTTTATAGAGATCGCAGTGTAGATATTTCCAGGTTTAGACAGATAGCGGTGTATATATTTCCATGTTTATACAGATAGCGGTGTAGATATTTCCATGTTTATACAGATGGCAGTGTAGATATTTCCATGTTTATAGAGATGGCGGTGTAGATATTTCCACGTTCATTGAGATAGCGGTGTAGATATATCCATGTTCATAGAGATAGCAGTGAGGATATTTCCATGTTTATACAGATAGCAGTGTAGATATTTCCATTTTTATAGAGATAGCGGTTTTGATATTCCATATTTATACAGATAGAGGTGTTGTTATTTCCATGTTTATATAGATAGCGGTGTAGATATTTCCATATTTCTACAGATGACTGTGTAGATATTTCCATGTTTGTACAGATGGCAGTGTAGATATTTCCATGTTTATAGAGATAGCGGTGTAGATATTTTCATGTTTATTCAGATTTCGGAGGAGATATGTCAATGTTTATACAGATAGCAATGGATATATTTCCACGTTAATACACATAGCAGTGTAGATATTTCCATGTTTATACAGATCACGGTGTAGATATTTCCATGTTTATACAGATCATGTTGTAGATATTTCCATGTTTATACAGATCGCGGTGTTGATATTACCATGTTTATAAGGATAGAGTTGCCAATATTTCCACATTAATGCAGACAGCGGTTTAGTTATTAGCATGTTTATACAGATAGCGGTGTAGATATTTCCATGTTTATACAGATCACGGTGTAGATATTTCCATGTTTATACAGATAGCGGTGTAGATATTTCCATGTTTTTACTGATATTGGTGTAGATATTTCCATGTTTACACAGATTGCGGTGTAGATATTTCCATTTTTCTACAGATGGCATTGTAGATATTTCCATGATTATACAGATGGCGGTGTAGATATTTCCATGTTTATATAGATGGTGGTATAGATATTACCATGCTTATACAGATAGCGGTGTAGATATTTCCATGTTTATACAGATCACGGTGTAGATATTTCCTTGTTTATACAAATAGCGGTGTAGTTATTTCCATGTTTATACAGATAGCGGTGTAGATATTTCCTTGTTTCTACAAATAGCGGTGTAGATATTTCCATGTTTATACAGATCACGGTGTAGATATTTCCTTGTTTATACAAATAGCGGTGTAGTTATTTCCATGTTTATACAAAGAGCGGTGTAGATATTTCCATGTATATACAGATGGCTGTGTAGATATTTCCATGTTTATACAGATGGCTGTGTAGATATTTCCATGTTTATACAGATGACTTTGTAGGTATTTATATTTTTATCCAGATGGCGGTGAACATATTTCCATGTTTATAGAGATAGCTGTGTAGATATTTCCATGTTTATACAAATAGCAGTGTAGATATATCCATGTTTATACAGATCGCGGTGTAGATATTTCCATGTTTATATATAACGCGGTGTAGATATTTCCATGTTTATACAGATAGCGGTGTAGATATTTCCATCTTTTTACAGATACTGGTGTAGATATTTCCATGTTTACACAGATTGCGGTGTAGATATTTCCATCTTTCTACAGATGGCATTGTAGATATTTCCATGTTTATACAGATGGCGGTGTAGATATTTCCATGTTTATATAGATGGTGGTGTAGATATTACCATGTTCATACAGATAGCGGTGTAGATATTTCCATGTTTATACAGATCGTGGTGAAGCTATTTCCATGTTTATACAGATCGCGGTGTAGATATTTCCATGTTTATACAGATGGCGGTGTAGATATTTCCATGTTTATATAGATGGTGGTGTAGATATTACAATGTTTATACAGATAGCGGTGTAGATATTTCCATGTTTATACAGATCGTGGTGAAGATATTTCCATGTTTATACAGACCGCGGTGTAGATATTTCCTTGTTTATACAGATAGCAGTGTAGATATTTCCATGTTTATACAGATCGTGGTGAAGCTATTTCCATGTTTATACAGATCGCGGTGTAGATATTTCCATGTTTATACAGATAGCGGTGTAGATATATCCATGTTTATACAGATCGCAGTGTAGATATTTCCATGTTTATACAGATCGCGGTGTAATGTACATGTTTATACAGATAGCGGTGTAGATATTTCCATGTTTTTACAGATAGTGGTGTAGATATTTCCATGTTTACACAGATTGCAGTGTAGATATTTCCATCTTTCTACAGATGGCATTGTAGATATTTCCATCTTTATACAGATGGCGGTGTAGATATTTCCATGTTTATATAGATGGTGATGTAGATATTACCATGTTTATACAGATAGCGGTGTAGATATTTCCATATTTATACAGATCGTGGTGAAGATATTTCCATGTTTATACAGATCGCGGTGTAGATATTTCCATGTTTATACAGATAGCGGTGTAGATATTTCCATGTTTATACAGATCGTGGTGAAGATATTTCCATGTTTATACAGATAGCGGTGTAGATATTTCCATGTTTTTACAGATATTGGTGTAGATATTTCCATGTTTACACAGATTGCGGTGTAGATATTTCCATCTTTCTACAGACGGCATTGTAGATATTTCCATGTTTATTCAGATGCCGGTGTAGGTATTTCCATGTTTATATAGATGGTGGTGTAGATATTACAATGTTTATACAGATAGCGGTGTAGATATTTCCATGTTTATACAGATCGTGGTGTGGATATTTCCATGTTTATACAGATCGCGGTGTAGATATTTCCGTGTTTATACAGATCGCGGTGTAGATATTTCCGTGTTTATACAGATAGCGGTGTAGATATTTCCATGTTTATACAGATCGTGGTGAAGATATTTCCATGTTTATACAGATCGCGGTGTAGATATTTCCATGTTTATACAGATCGCGGTGTAGATATTTCCATGTTTATACAGATAGCGGTGTACATATTTCCATGTTTTTACAGATATTGGTGTAGATATTTCCATGTTTACACAGATTGCGGTGTAGATATTTCCATCTTTCTACAGATGGCATTGTAGATATTTCCATGATTATAGAGATGGCGGTGTAGATATTTCCATGTTTATATAGATGGTGGTGTAGATATTACCATGTTTATACAGATAGCGGTGTAGATATTTCCATATTTATAGAGATAGCGGTGTAGATATTTCCATTTTTATACAGATGGCAGTGTAGATATTTCCATGTCTATAGAGATGTCGGTGTAGATATTTCCATGTTCATTGAGATAGCTGTGTAGATATATCCATGTTCATAGAGATAGCAGTGAGGATATTTCCATGTTTATAAAGATAGCAGTGTAGATATATCCATTTTTATAGAGATAGCAGTTTTGATATTTCATATTTATACAGATAGAGGTGTAGATATTTCCATGTTTATACAGATTGCGGTGTAGATATTTCCATGTTTATACAGATCGTGGTGAAGATATTTCCATGTTTATAGAGATCGCGGTGTAGATATTTCTATGTTTATACAGATCGCAGTGTAGATATTTCCATGTTTATACAGATATCGGTGTATATATTTTCATGTTTATACAGGTAGCGGTGTAGATATTTCCATGTTTACAAAGATGGCGGTGTAGATATTTCCATGTTTATTGAGATAGCGTTGTAGACATTTCCAGGCTTATACAGATAGTGGTGTAGATATTTCCATGTTTATAGAGATAGCGGTGTAGATATTTCCATATTTATACATATAGCGGTGTAGATATTTCCATGTTTATAGTGATAGCGGTGTAGGAATTTCCATGTTTATAGTGATAGCGGTGTAGATATTTCCATGTTTATACGGATAGCGGTGTAGATATTTCCATGTTTATACGGATAGCGGTGTTGATATTTCCATGTTTATACAGATACCACTGTAGGTATTTCCATGCTAATACAGATAGCGATGTAGATATTTCCATGTTTATACAGATGGCTGTGTAGATATTTCCATCTTTATACAGACGGCAGTGTAGATATTTCCATGTTTATGCAGATGGTGGTGTTGATATTTCCGTGTTTACAGAGATAGCGGTGTAGATACTTCCATCTTTGCACAGATTGCGGTGTAGGTATTTCCATCTTTACACAGATAGTGGTGTAGATATTTCCATGTTTATACAGATAGCGGTGTAGGTATTTCCATGTTTATACAGATAGCGGTGTAGATATTTCCATTTTTATAGAGATAGCGTTCTTGATATTTCATATTTATACAGATAGAGTTGTAGTTATTTCCATGTTTATAGAGATAGCGGTGTAGATATTTCCATATTTCTACAGATGACTGTGTAGATATTTCCATGTTTGTACAGACGGCAGTGTAGATATTTCCATGTTTATGGAGATAGCGGTGTAGATATTTTCATGTTTATTCAGATTGCGGTGGAGATATGTCAATGTTTATACAGATAGCAATGGATATATTTCCACGTTAATACACATAGCAGTGTAGATATTTCCATGTTTATACAGATCACGGTGTAGATATTTCCATGTTTATACAGATCATGTTGTAGATATTTCCATGTTTATACAGATGGCGGTGTTGATATTATCATGTTTATAAGGATAGCGGTGCAAATATTTCCACATTTATGCAGATAGCGGTTTAGTTATTAGCATGTTTATACAGATAACGATGTAGTTATTTCCATGTATAAACAGATGTCTGTGTATATATTTCCATGTTTAAACAGATGGCGGTGTAGATATATCCTTGTTAATACAAATAGAGGTGTAGTTATTTCCATGTTTATACAGATCACGGTGTAGATATTTCCTTGTTTATACAAATAGCGGTGTGGTTATTTCCATGTTTATACAGACAGCGGTGTAGATATTGCCTTGTTTATACAAATAGCGGTGTAGATACTTCCATGTTTATACAGATCACGGTGTAGACATTTCCTTGTTTATACAAATAGCGGTGTAGTTATTTCCATGTTTATACAGATAGCGGTGTAGATATTTCCATGTATATACAGATGGTTGTGTAGATATTTCCATGTTTATACAGATGGCTGTGTAGATATTTCCATGTTTATACAGATGGCGGTGTAGATATTTCCATGTTTATACAGATCACGGTGTAGATATTTCCATGTTTATACAGATGGCGGTGTAGATATTTCCATGTTTATATAGATGGTGGTGTAGATATTACCATGTTCATACAGATAGCGGTGTAGATATTTCCATGTTTATACAGATCGTGGTGAAGATATTTCCATGTTTATACAGATCGCGGTGTAGATATTTCCATGTTTATACAGATAGTGGTGTAGATATTTCCATGTTTACTCAGATCATGGTGAAGATATTTCCATGTTTATACAGACAGCGGTGTAGATATTTCCATATTTTTACAGATATTGGTGTAGATATTTCCATGTTTACACAGATTGCGGTGTAGATAATTCCATCTTTCTACAGATGGCATTGTAGATATTTCCATGTTAATACAGATGGCGGTGTAGATATTTCCATGTTTACACAGATAGTGGTGTAGATATTTCCATGTTTATACAGATCGTGGTGAAGATATTTCCATGTTTATACAGATCGCGGTGTAGATATTTCCATGTTTATACAGATCTCTGTGTAGATATTTCCATGTTTATACAGATAGCGGTGTAGATATTTCCATGTTTTTACAGATAGCGGTGTAGATATTTCCATGTTTATACAGATGGCAGTGTAGATATTTCCATGTTTATAGAGATGGCGGTGTAGATATTTCCATGTTCATTGAGATAGCGGTGTAGATATATCCATGTTCATAGAGATAGCAGTGAGGATATTTCCATGTTTATACAGTTAGCAGTGTAGATATTTCCATTGTTATAGAGATAGCGGTTTTGATATTTCATATTTATACAGATAGAGGTGTAGATATTTCCATGTTTATACAGATTGCGTTGTATATATTTCCATGTTTATACAGATCGTGGTGAAGATATTTCCATGTTTATACAGATCGCGGTGTTGATATTTCCATGTTTATACAGATCGCAGTGTAGATATTTCCATATTAATACAGATAGCGGTGTAGATATTTCCATGTTTATACAGATAACGCTGTAGATATTTTCATGTTTATACAGATGGCTGTGTAGATATTTCCATGTTTATACAGATGGCGGTTTAGATATTTCCATGTTTATAGAGATGGCGGTGTAGATACTTCCATGTTCATTGAGATAGCGGTGTAGATATATCCATGTTCATAGAGATAGCAGTGAGGATATTTCCATGTTTATACAGATAGCAGTGTAGATATTTCCATTTTTATAGAGATAGCGGTTTTGATATTTCATATTTAAACAGATAGAGGTGTAAATATTTCCATGTTTATACAGATTGCGGTGTAGATATTTCCATGTTTATACAGATAGCGGTGTAGATATTTCCACGTTTATACAGATGGCGGTGTAGGTATTTCCACCTTTCTACAAATGGCAGTGTAGATATTTCCATGTTTATAGAGATGGCGGTGTTGATATTTCCATGTTTATATAGATGGCAATGTAGTTATTTTCTTGTTTATGTAGATGGCGTTGTAGATATCTCCATGTTTAAAGAGATGGCGGCGTATATACTTCCATGTTGATGGAGACAGCGGTGTAGATATTTCCATGTTTATAGAGATAGCGGTGTAGTTATTTCCATGTTTATAGAGATAGCGGTGTAGATATTTCCATATTTCTACAGATGACTTTGTAGATATTTCCATGTTTATACAGATGTCAGTGGAGATATTTCCATGTTTATAGAGATAGCGGTGTAGATATTTTCATGTTTATTCAGATTGCGGTGGAGATATGTCAATGTTTATACAGATAGCAATGGAGATATTTCCACGTTAATATACATAGAAGTGTAGATATTTCCATGTTTATACAGATCGCGGTGTAGATATTTCCATGTTTATACAGATCATGTTGTAGATATTTCCTTGTTTATACAGATCACGGTGCTGATATTACCATGTTTATAGGGATAGCGGTGCAAATACTTCCACATTTATGCAGATAGCAGTTTAGTTATTAGCATGTTTATACAGATAGCGGTGTAGATATTTCCATGTATAAACAGATGTCTGTGTATATATTTCCAGGTTTAAACAGATGGCGGTGTAGATATTTCCTTGTTTATACAAATAGCGGTGTAGTTATTTCCATGTTTATACAGATCACGGTGTAGATAATTCCTTGTTTATACAAATAGCGGTGTAGTTATTTCCATGTTTATACAGATAGCGGTGTAGATATTTCCTTGTTTATACAAATAGCGGTGTAGATATTTCCATGTTTATACAGATCACTTTGTAGATATTTCCTTGTTTATACAAATAGCGGTGTAGTTATTTCCATGTTTATACAGATAGCGGTGTAGATATTTCCATGTATATACAGATGGCTGTGTAGATATTTCCATGTTTATACAGATGGCTGTGTAGATATTTCCATGTTTATACCGATGACTTTGTAGGTATTTCCATTTTTATACAGATGGCGGTGTAGATATTTCCATGTTTATAGAGATAGCTTTGTAGATATTTCCATGTTTATACAGATAGCGGTGAAGATATATCCATGTTTATACAGATCGCAGTGTACATATTTCCATGTTTATACAGATCGCGGTGTAATTTTTTCCATGTTTATACTGATAGAGGTGTAGATATTTCCATGTGTTTACAGATATTGGTGTAGATATTTCCATGTTTACACAGATTGCGGTGTAGATATTTCCATCTTTCTACAGATGGCATTGTAGATATTTCCATGTTTATACAGATGGCGGTGTAGATATTTGCATGTTTATATAAATGGTGGTGTAGATATTACCATGTTTATACAGATAGCGGTGTAGATATTTCCATATTTCTACAGATCGTGGTGAAGGTTTTTCCATGTTTATACAGATAGCGGTGTAGATATTTCCATGTTTATACATATCGCGGTGTAGATATTTCCATATTTATACAGATAGCGGTGTAGATATTTCCATGTTTACACAGATAGCGGTGTAGATATTTCCATGTTTATACAGATGGCAGTGTAGATATTTCCATATTTATAGAGATGGCGGTGTAGATATTTCCATGTTCTTTGAGAAAGCGGTGTAGATATATCCATGTTCATAGAGATAGCAGTGAGGATATTTCCATGTTTATACAGATAGCAGTGTAGATATTTCCATTTTTATAGAGATAGCGGTTTTGATATTTCATATTTATACAGATAGAGGTGTAGATATTTCCATGTTTATACAGATTGCGGTGTAGATATTTCCATGTTTATACAGATCGTGGTGAAGGTATTTCCATGTTTATACAGATCGCGGTGTAGATATTTCCATGTTTATACAAATTGCAGTGTAGATATTTCCATGTTTATACAGATAGCGGTGTATATATTTCCATGTTTATACAGATAGCGGTGTTGATATTTCCATGTTTATACAGATGGCAGTGTAGATATTTCCATGTTTATAGAGATGGTGGTGTAAATATTTCCACGTTCATTGAGATAGCGGTGTAGATATGTACATGTTCATAGAGATAGCAGTGAGGATATTTCCATGTTTATACAGATAGCAGTGTAGATATTTCCATGTTTATAGAGATAGCGGTTTTGATATTTCATATTTATACAGATAGAGGTTTAGTTATTTCCATGTTTATAGAGATAGCGGTGTAGATATATCCATATTTCTACAGATGACTGTGTAGATATTTCCATGTTTGTACAGATGGCAGTGTAGATATTTCCATGTTTATAGAGATAGCGGTGTAGATATTTTCATGTTTATTCAGATTGCGGTGGAGATATGTCAATGTTTATACAGATAGGAATGGAGATATTTCCACGTTAATATACATAGAAGTGTAGATATTTCCATGTTTATACAGATCCCGGTGTAGATATTTCCATGTTTATACAGATCATGTTGTAGATATTTCCTTGTTTATACAGATCGCAGTGTTGATATTACCATGTTTATAGGGATAGCGGTGCAACTATTTTCACATTTATGCAGATAGCGGTTTATTTATTAGCATGTTTATACAGATAGCGGTGTAGATATTTCCATGTATAAACAGATGTCTGTGTATATATTTCCAGGTTTAAACAGATGGCGGTGTAGATATTTCCTTGTTTATACAAATAGCGGTGTAGTTATTTCCATGTTTATACAGATCACGGTGTAGATAATTCCTTGTTTATACAAATAGCGGTGTAGTTATTTCCATGTTTATACAGATAGCGGTGTAGATATTTCCTTGTTTATACAAATAGCGGTGTAGATATTTCCATGTTTATACAGATCACGTTGTAGATATTTCCTTGTTTATACAAATAGCGGTGTAGTTATTTCCATGTTTATACAGATAGAGGTGTAGTTATTTCCATGTATATACAGATGGCTGTGTAGATATTTCCATGTTTATACAGATGGCTGTGTAGATATTTCCATGTTTATACAGATGACTTTGTAGGTATTTCCATTTTTATACAGATGGCGGTGTAGATATTTCTATGTTTATAGAGATAGCTGTGTAGATATTTCCATGTTTATACAGATAGCGGTGAAGATATATCCATGTTTATGCAGATTGCAGTGTAGATATTTCCATGTTTATACAGATCGCGGTGTAATTTTTTCCATGTTTATACAGATAGAGGTGTAGATATTTCCATGTGTTTACAGATATTGGTGTAGATATTTCCATGTTTACACAGATTGCGGTGTAGATATTTCCATCTTTCTACAGATGGCATTGTAGATATTTCCATGTTTATACCGATGGCGGTGTAGATATTTCCATGTTTATATAGATGGTTGTGTAGATATTACCATATTTATACAGATCACGGTGAAGATATTTCCATGTTTATACAGATCGCGGTGTAGATATTTCCATGTTTATACAGATCCCGGTGAAGATATTTCCATGTTTATACAGATCGCGGTGTAGATATTTCCATGTTTATACAGATCGCAGTGTAGATATTTCCATGTTTATACAGATAGCGGTGTAGATATTTCCATGTTTACACAGATAGCGGTGTAGATATTTCCATGTTTATACAGATGGCGGTGTAGATATTTCCATGTTTATAGAGATGGCGGTGTAGATATTTCCATGTTCATTGAGAAAGCGGTGTAGATATATCCATGTTCATAGAGATAGCAGTGAGGATATTTCCATGTTTATACAGATAGCAGTGTAGATATTTCCATTTTTACAGAGATAGCGGTTTTGATATTTCATATTTATACAGAGAGAGGTGTAGATATTTCCATGTTTATACAGATTGCGGTGTAGATATTTCCATGTTTATACAGATCGTGGTGAAGTTATTTCCATGTTTATACAGATCGCGGTGTAGATATTTCCATGTTTATACAGATTGCAGTGTAGATATTTCCATGTTTATACAGATAGCGGTGTATATATTTCCATGTTTATACAGATAGCGGTGTAGATATTTCCATGTTTATACAGATGGCAGTGTAGATATTTCCATGTTTATAGAGATGGTGGTGTAAATATTTCCACGTTCATTGAGATAGCGGTGTAGATATATACATGTTCATACAGATAGCAGTGAGGATATTTCCATGTTTATACAGATAGCAGTGTAGATACTTCCATTTTAATAGAGATAGCGGTTTTGATATTTCATATTTATACAGATAGAGGTGTAGTTATTTCCATGTTTATAGAGATAGCGGTGTAGATATTTCCATATTTCTACAGATGACTGTGTAGATATTTCCATGTTTGTACAGATGGCAGTGTAGATATTTCCATGTTTATAGAGATAGCAGTGTAGATATTTTCATGTTTATTCAGATTGCGGTGGAGATATGTCAATGTTTATACAGATAGAAATGGATATATTTCCACCTTAATACACATAGTGGTGTAGATATTTCCATGTTTATACAGATCACGGTGTAGATATTTCCATGTTTATACAGATCATGTTGTAGATATTTCCATGTTTATATAGATCGCGGTGTTGATATTACCATGTTTATAAGGATAGCGGTGCAAATATTTCCACATTTATGCAGATAGCGGTTTAGTTATTAGCATGTTTATACAGATAGCGATGTAGATATTTCCATGTATAAACAGATGTCTGTGTATATATTTCCATGTTTAAACAGATGGCGGTGTAGATATTTCCTTGTTTATACAAATAGCGGTGTAGTTATTTCCATGTTTACACAGATCACGGTGTAGATATTTCCTTGTTTATACAAATAGCGGTGTAGTTATTTCCATGTTTATACAGATAGCGGTGTAGATTTATCCATGTTTATACAGATCGCAGTGTAGATATTTCCATGTTTATACAGATCGCGGTGTAATTTCCATGTTTATACAGATAGCGGTGTAGATATTTCCAAGTTTTTACAGATATTGGTGTAGATATTTCCATGTTTACACAGATTGCGGTGTAGATATTTCCATCTTTCTACAGATGGCATTGTAGATATTTCCATGTTTATACAGATGGCGGTGTAGGTATTTCCATGTTTATATAGATGGCGGTGTAGGTGTTTCCATGTTTATACAGAGAGCGGTGTAGATATTTCCATACTTATACAGATCGTGGTGAAGATATTTCCATGTTTATACAGATCGCGGTGTAGATATTTCCATGTTTATACAGATAGCGGAGTAGATATTTCCATGTTTATACAGATCGCGGTGAAGATATTTCCATGTTTATACAGATCGCGGTGTAGATATTTCCATGTTTATACAGATCGCGGTGTAGATATTTCCATGTTTATACAGATAGCGGAGTAGATATTTCCATGTTTATACAGATCGCGGTGAAGATATTTCCATGTTTATACAGATCGCGGTGTAGATATTTCCATGTTTATACAGATCGCGGTGTAGATATTTCCATGTTTATACAGATCGCGGTGTAGATATTTCCATGTTTATACAGATCGCGGTGAAGATATTTCCATGTTTATACAGATCGCGGTGTAGATATTTCCATGTTTATACATATCGCGGTGTAGATATTTCCATGTTTACACAGATCGCGGTGAAGATATTTCCATCTTTCTACAGACGGCATTGTAGATATTTCCATGTTTATTCAGATGGCGGTGTAGATATTTCCATGTTTATATAGATGGTGGTGTAGATATTACAATGTTTATACAGATAGCGGTGTAGAGAATTCCATGTTTATACAGATCGTGGTGAAGATATTTCCATGTTTATACAGATCGCGGTGTAGATATTTCCATGTTTATAGAGATAGCGGTGTAGGTATTTCCATGTTTATACAGATCGTGGTGAAGATATTTCCATGTTTATACAGATCGCGGTGTAGATATTTCCATGTTTATACAGATCACGGTGTAGATATTTCCTTGTTTATACAAATAGCAGTGTAGTTATTTCCATGTTTATGCAGATAGCGGTGTAAATATTTCCATGTATATACAGATGGCTGTGTAGATATTTCCATGTTTATACAGAAGGCTGTGTAGATATTTCCATGTTTATACACATGACTTTGTAGGTATTTCCATTTTTATACAGATGGCGTTGTAGATATTTCCATGTTTATAGAGATAGCTGTGTAGATATTTCCATGTTTATACAGATAGCGGTGTAGATATATCCATGTTTATACAGATCGCGGTGTAGATATTTCCATGTTTATAGAGATAGCGGTGTAGATATTTCCATATTCCTACAGATGACTGTGTAGATATTTCCATGTTTGTACAGATGGCAGTGTAGATATTTCCATGTTTATAGAGATAGCGGTGTAGATATTTTCATGTTTATTCAGATTGCGGTGGAGATATGTCAATGTTTATACAGATAGCAATGGATATATTTCCACGTTAATACACATAGCAGTGTAGATATTTCCATGTTTATACAGATCACGGTGTAGATATTTCCATGTTTATACAGATCATGTTGTAGATATTTCCATGTTTATACAGATCACGGTGTTGATATTACCATGTTTATAAGGATAGACGTGCAAATATTTCCACATTTATGCAGATAGCGGTTTAGTTATTAGCAGGTTTATACAGATAGTGGTGTAGATATTTCCATGTATAAACAGATGTCTGTGTATATATTTCCATGTTTATACAGATGGCGGTGTAGATATTTCCTTGTTTATACAAATAGCGGTGTAGTTATTTCCATGTTTATACAGATCACGGTGTAGATATTTCCTTGTTTATACAAATAGCGGTGTAGTTATTTCCATGTTTATAAAGATAGCGGTGTAGATATTTCCATGTATATACAGATGGCTGTGTAGATATTTCCATGTTTATACAGAAGGCTGTGTAGATATTTCCATGTTTATACAGATGACTTTGTAGGTATTTCCATGTTTATACAGATGGTTGTGTAGATATTTCCATGTTTATACAGATGACTTTGTAGGTATTTCCATTTTTATAGAGATGGCGGTGAACATATTTCCATGTTTATAGAGATAGCTGTGTAGATATTTCCATGTTTATACAAATAGCAGTGTAGATATATCCATGTTTATACAGATCGCGGTGTAGATATTTCCATGTTTATATAGAACGCGGTGTAGATATTTCCATGTTTATACAGATAGCGGTGTAGATATTTCCATCTTTTTACAGATACTGGTGTAGATATTTCCATGTTTACACAGATTGCGGTGTAGATATTTCCATCTTTCTACAGATGGCATTGTAGATATTTCCATGTTTATACAGATGGCGGTGTAGATATTTCCATGTTTATATAGATGGTGGTGTAGATATTACCATGTTCATACAGATAGCGGTGTAGATATTTCCATGTTTATACAGATCGTGGTGAAGCTATTTCCATGTTTATACAGATCGCGGTGTAGATATTTCCATGTTTATACAGATGGCGGTGTAGATATTTCCATGTTTATATAGATGGTGGTGTAGATATTACAATGTTTATACAGATAGCGGTGTAGATATTTCCATGTTTATACAGATCGTGGTGAAGATATTTCCATGTTTATACAGACCGCGGTGTAGATATTTCCATGTTTATACAGATAGCGGTGTAGATATTTCCATGTTTATACAGATCGTGGTGAAGATATTTCCATGTTTATACAGATCGCGGTGTATATATTTCCATGTTTATACAGATAGCGGTGTAGATATATCCATGTTTATACAGATCGCAGTGTAGATATTTACATGTTTATACAGATCGCGGTGTAATTTCCATGTTTATACAGATAGCGGTGTAGATATTTCCATGTTTTTACAGATATTGGTGTAGATATTTCCATGTTTACACAGATTGCGGTGTAGATATTTCCATCTTTCTACAGATGGCATTGTAGATATTTCCATCTTTATACAGATGGCGGTGTAGATATTTCCATGTTTATAGAGATGGTGATGTAGATATTACCATGTTTATACAGATAGCGGTGTAGATATTTCCATATTTATACAGATCGTGGTGAAGATATTTCCATGTTTATACAAATCGCGGTGTAGATATTTCCATGTTTATACAGATAGCGGTGTAGATATTTCCATGTTTATACAGATCGTGGTGAAGATATTTCCATGTTTATACAGATAGCGGTGTAGATATTTCCATGTTTTTACAGATATTGGTATAGATATTTCCATGTTTACACAGATTGCGGTGTAGATATTTCCATCTTTCTACAGACGGCATTGTAGATATTTCCATGTTTATTCAGATGGCGGTGTAGGTATTTCCATGTTTATATAGATGGTGGTGTAGATATTACAATGTTTATACAGATAGCGGTGTAGATATTTCCATGTTTATACAGATCGTGGTGTGGATATTTCCATGTTTATACAGATCGCGGTGTAGATATTTCCGTGTTTATACAGATCGCGGTGTAGATATTTCCATGTTTATACAGATAGCGGTGTAGATATTTCCATGTTTATACAGATCGTGGTGAAGATATTTCCATGTTTATACAGATCGCGGTGTAGATATTTCCATGTTTATACAGATCGCGGTGTAGATATTTCCATGTTTATACAGATAGCGGTGTACATATTTCTATGTTTTTACAGATATTGGTGTAGATATTTCCATGTTTACACAGATTGCGGTGTAGATATTTCCATCTTTCTACAGATGGCATTGTAGATATTTCCATGATTATAGAGATGGCGGTGTAGATATTTCCATGTTTATATAGATGGTGGTGTAGATATTACCATGTTTATACAGATAGCGGTGTAGATATTTCCATGTTTATACAGATAGCGGTGTAGATATTTCCATTTTTATACAGATGGCAGTGTAGATATTTCCATGTCTATAGAGATGTTGGTGTAGATATTTCCATGTTCATTGAGATAGCTGTGTAGATATATCCATGTTCATACAGATAGCAGTGAGGATATTTCCATGTTTATAAAGATAGCAGTGTAGATATATCCATTTTTATAGAGATAGCAGTTTTGATATTTCATATTTATACAGATAGAGGTGTAGATATTTCCATGTTTATACAGATTGCGGTGTAGATATTTCCATGTTTATACAGATCGTGGTGAAGATATTTCCATATTTATAGAGATCGCGGTGTAGATATTTCTATGTTTATACAGATCGCAGTGTAGATATTTCCATGTTTATACAGATAGCGGTGTATATATTTCCATGTTTATACAGATAGCGGTGTTGATATTTCCATGTTTATACAGATGGCAGTGTAGATATTTCCATGTTTATAGAGATGGCGGTGTAGATATTTCCACGTTCATTGAGATAGCGGTGTAGATATATCCATGTTCATAGAGATAGCAGTGAGGATATTTCCATGTTTATACAGATAGCAGTGTAGATATTTCCATTTTTATAGAGATAGCGGTTTTGATATTCCATATTTATACAGATAGAGGTGTAGTTATTTCCATGTTTATATAGATAGCGGTGTAGATATTTCCATATTTCTACAGATGACTGTGTAGATATTTCCATGTTTGTACAGATGGCAGTGTAGATATTTCCATGTTTATAGAGATAGCGGTGTAGATATTTTCATGTTTATTCAGATTTCGGAGGAGATATGTCAAGGTTTATACAGATAGCAATGGATATATTTCCACGTTAATACACATAGCAGTGTAGATATTTCCATGTTTATACAGATCACGGTGTAGATATTTCCATGTTTATACAGATCATGTTGTAGATATTTCCATGTTTATACAGATCGCGGTGTTGATATTACCATGTTTATAAGGATAGAGTTGCAAATATTTCCACATTTATGCAGATAGCGGTTTAGTTATTAGCATGTTTATACAGATAGCGGTGTAGATATTTCCATGTTTATACAGATCGCGGTGTAGATATTTCCATGTTTATACAGATAGCGGTGTAGATATTTCCATGTTTTTACTGATATTGGTGTAGATATTTCCATGTTTACACAGATTGCGGTGTAGATATTTCCATCTTTCTACAGATGGCATTGTAGATATTTCCATGATTATACAGATGGCGGTGTAGATATTTCCATGTTTATATAGATGGTGGTATAGATATTACCATGTTTATACAGATAGCGGTGTAGATATTTCCATGTTTATACAGATAGCGGTGTAGATATTTCCATTTTTATACAGATGGCAGTGTAGATATTTCCATGTTTATAGAGATGTCGGTGTAGATATTTCCATGTTCATTGAGATAGCTGTGTAGATATATCCATGTTCATAGAGATAGCAGTGAGGATATTTCCATGTTTATACAGATAGCAGTGTAGATATTTCCATTTTTATAGAGATAGCGGTTTTGATATTTCATATTTATACAGAGAGAGGTGTAGATATTTCCATGTTTATACAGATTGCGGTGTAGATATTTCCATGTTTATACAGATCGTGGTGGAGATATTTCCATGTTTATACAAATAGCGGTGTAGTTATTTCCATGTTTATACAGATAGCGGTGTAAATATTTCCATGTATATACAGATGGCTGTGTAGATATTTCCATGTTTATACAGATGGCTGTGTAGATATTTCCATGTTTATACAGATGACTTTGTAGGTATTTCCGTTTTTATACAGATGGCGTTGTAGATATTTCCATGTTTATAGAGATAGCTGTGCAGATATTTCCATGTTTATACAGATAGCGGTGTAGATATATCCATGTTTATACAGATCGCGGTGTAGATATTTCCATGTTTATGGAGATCGCGGTGTAGATATTTCGATGTTTATACAGATAGCGGTGTAGATATTTCCATGTTTTTACAGATATTGGTGTAGATATTTCCATGTTTACACAGATTGCGGTGTAGATATTTCCATCTTTCTACAGATGGCATTGTAGATATTTCCATGATTATACAGATGGCGGTGTAGATATTTCCATGTTTATATACATGGTGGTGTAGATATTAACATGTTTATACAGATAGCGATGTAGATATTTCCATGTTTATACAGACAGCGGTGTAGATATTTCCATTTTTATACAGATGGCAGTGTAGATATTTCCATGTTTATAGAGATGTCGGTGTAGATATTTCCATGTTCATTGAGATAGCTGTGTAGATATATCCATGTTCATAGAGATAGCAGTGAGTATATTTCCATGTTTATACAGATAGCAGTGTAGACATTTCCATTTTTATAGAGATAGCGGTTTAGATATTTCATATTTATACAGATAGAGGTGTAGATATTTCCATGTTTATACAGATTGCGGTGTAGATATTTCCATGTTTATACAGATCGTGGTGAAGATATTTCCATGTTTATACAGATCGCGGTGTAGATATTTCTATGTTTATAGAGATCGCAGTGTAGATATTTCCAGGTTTATACAGATAGCGGTGTATATATTTCCATGTTTATACAGATAGCGGTGTAGATATTTCCATGTTTATACAGATGGCAGTGTAGATATTTCCATGTTTATAGAGATGGCAGTGTAGATATTTCCACGTTCAGTGAGATAGCGGTGTAGATATATCCATGTTCATAGATATAGCAGTGAGGATATTTCCATGTTTATACAGATAGCAGTGTAGATATTTCCATTTTTATAGAGATAGCGGTTTTGATATTCCATATTTATACAGATAGAGGTGTAGTTATTTCCATGTTTACATAGATAGCGGTGTAGATATTTCCATATTTCTACAGATGACTGTGTAGATATTTCCATGTTTGTACAGATGGCAGTGTAGATATTTCCATGTTTATAGAGATAGCGGTGTAGATATTTTCATGTTTATTCAGATTTCGGAGGAGATATGTCAATGTTTATACAGATAGCAATGGATATATTTCCACGTTAATACACATAGCAGTGTAGATATTTCCATGTTTATACAGATCACGGTGTAGATATTTCCATGTTTATACAGATCATGTTGTAGATATTTCCATGTTTATACAGATCGCGGTGTTGATATTACCATGTTTATAAGGATAGAGTTGCAAATATTTCCACATTTATGCAGATAGCGGTTTAGTTATTAGCATGTTTATACAGATAGCGGTGTAGATATTTCCATGTTTATACAGATCGCGGTGTAGATATTTCCATGTTTATAAAGATAGCGGTGTAGATATTTCCATGTTTTTAGTGATATTGGTGTAGATATTTCCATGTTTACACAGATTGCGGTGTAGATATTTCCATCTTTCTACAGATGGCATTGTAGATATTTCCATGATTATACAGATGGCGGTGTAGATATTTCCATGTTTATATAGATGGTGGTATAGATATTACCATGTTTATACAGATAGCGGTGTAGATATTTCCATGTTTATACAGATAGCGTTGTAGATATTTCCATTTTTATACAGATGGCAGTGTAGATATTTCCATGTTTATAGAGATGTCGGTGTAGATATTTCCATGTTCATTGAGATAGCTGTGTAGATATATCCATGTTCATAGAGATAGCAGTGAGGATATTTCCATGTTTATACAGATAGCAGTGTAGATATTTCCATTTTTATAGAGATAGCGATTTTGATATTTCATATTTATACAGATAGAGGTGTAGATATTTCCATGTTTATACAGATTGCGGTGTAGATATTTCCATGTTTATACAGATCGTGGTGGAGATATTTCCATGTTTATACAAATAGCGGTGTAGTTATTTCCATGTTTATACAGATAGCGGTGTAATTATTTCCATGTATATACAGATGGCTGTGTAGATATTTCCATGTTTATACAGATGGCTGTGTAGATATTTCCATGTTTATACAGATGACTTTGTAGGTATTTCCATTTTTATACAGATGGCGTTGTAGATATTTCCATGTTTATAGAGATAGCTGTGCAGATATTTCCATGTTTATACAGATAGCGGTGTAGATATATCCATGTTTATACAGATCGCGGTGTAGATATTTCCATGTTTATGCAGATCGCGGTGTAGATATTTCGATGTTTATACAGATAGCGGTGTAGATATTTCCATGTTTTTACAGATATTGGTGTAGATATTTCCATGTTTACACAGATTGCGGTGTAGATATTTCCATCTTTCTACAGATGGCATTGTAGATATTTCCATGATTATACAGATGGCGGTGTAGATATTTCCATGTTTATATACATGGTGGTGTAGATATTAACATGTTTATACAGATAGCGATGTAGATATTTCCATGTTTATACAGACAGCGGTGTAGATATTTCCATTTTTATACAGATGGCAGTGTAGATATTTCCATGTTTATAGAGATGTCGGTGTAGATATTTCCATGTTCATTGAGATAGCTGTGGAGATATATCCATGTTCATAGAGATAGCAGTGAGTATATTTCCATGTTTATACAGATAGCAGTGTAGACATTTCCATTTTTATAGAGATAGCGGTTTAGATATTTCATATTTATACAGATAGAGGTGTAGATATTTCCATGTTTATACAGATTGCGGTGTAGATATTTCCATGTTTATACAGATCGTGGTGAAGATATTTCCATGTTTATACAGATCGCGGTGTAGATATTTCTATGTTTATAGAGATCGCAGTGTAGATATTTCCAGGTTTATACAGATAGCGGTGTATATATTTCCATGTTTATACAGATAGCGGTGTAGATATTTCCATGTTTATACAGATGGCAGTGTAGATATTTCCATGTTTATAGAGATGGCAGTGTAGATATTTCCACGTTCAGTGAGATAGCGGTGTAGATATATCCATGTTCATAGAGATAGCAGTGAGGATATTTCCATGTTTATACAGATAGCAGTGTAGATATTTCCATTTTTATAGAGATAGCGGTTTTGATATTCCATATTTATACAGATAGAGGTGTAGTTATTTCCATGTTTACATAGATAGCGGTGTAGATATTTCCATATTTCTACAGATGACTGTGTAGATATTTCCATGTTTGTACAGATGGCAGTGTAGATATTTCCATGTTTATAGAGATAGCGGTTTAGATATTTCATATTTATACAGATAGAGGTGTAGATATTTCCATGTTTATACAGATTGCGGTGTAGATATTTCCATGTTTATACAGATCGTGGTGAAGATATTTCCATGTTTATACAGATCGCGGTGTAGATATTTCTATGTTTATAGAGATCGCAGTGTAGATATTTCCAGGTTTATACAGATAGCGGTGTATATATTTCCATGTTTATACAGATAGCGGTGTAGATATTTCCATGTTTATACAGATGGCAGTGTAGATATTTCCATGTTTATAGAGATGGCAGTGTAGATATTTCCACGTTCAGTGAGATAGCGGTGTAGATATATCCATGTTCATAGAGATAGCAGTGAGGATATTTCCATGTTTATACAGATAGCAGTGTAGATATTTCCATTTTTATAGAGATAGCGGTTTTGATATTCCATATTTATACAGATAGAGGTGTAGTTATTTCCATGTTTACATAGATAGCGGTGTAGATATTTCCATATTTCTACAGATGACTGTGTAGATATTTCCATGTTTGTACAGATGGCAGTGTAGATATTTCCATGTTTATAGAGATAGCGGTGTAGATATTTTCATGTTTATTCAGATTTCGGAGGAGATATGTCAATGTTTATACAGATAGCAATGGATATATTTCCACGTTAATACACATAGCAGTGTAGATATTTCCATGTTTATACAGATCACGGTGTAGATATTTCCATGTTTATACAGATCATGTTGTAGATATTTCCATGTTTATACAGATCGCGGTGTTGATATTACCATGTTTATAAGGATAGAGTTGCAAATATTTCCACATTTATGCAGATAGCGGTTTAGTTATTAGCATGTTTATACAGATAGCGGTGTAGATATTTCCATGTTTATACAGATCGCGGTGTAGATATTTCCATGTTTATAAAGATAGCGGTGTAGATATTTCCATGTTTTTAGTGATATTGGTGTAGATATTTCCATGTTTACACAGATTGCGGTGTAGATATTTCCATCTTTCTACAGATGGCATTGTAGATATTTCCATGATTATACAGATGGCGGTGTAGATATTTTCATGTTTATATAGATGGTGGTATAGATATTACCATGTTTATACAGATAGCGGTGTAGATATTTCCATGTTTATACAGATAGCGTTGTAGATATTTCCATTTTTATACAGATGGCAGTGTAGATATTTCCATGTTTATAGAGATGTCGGTGTAGATATTTCCATGTTCATTGAGATAGCTGTGTAGATATATCCATGTTCATAGAGATAGCAGTGAGGATATTTCCATGTTTATACAGATAGCAGTGTAGATATTTCCATTTTTATAGAGATAGCGATTTTGATATTTCATATTTATACAGATAGAGGTGTAGATATTTCCATGTTTATACAGATTGCGGTGTAGATATTTCCATGTTTATACAGATCGTGGTGGAGATATTTCCATGTTTATACAAATAGCGGTGTAGTTATTTCCATGTTTATACAGATAGCGGTGTAATTATTTCCATGTATATACAGATGGCTGTGTAGATATTTCCATGTTTATACAGATGGCTGTGTAGATATTTCCATGTTTATACAGATGACTTTGTAGGTATTTCCATTTTTATACAGATGGCGTTGTAGATATTTCCATGTTTATAGAGATAGCTGTGCAGATATTTCCATGTTTATACAGATAGCGGTGTAGATATATCCATGTTTATACAGATCGCGGTGTAGATATTTCCATGTTTATGCAGATCGCGGTGTAGATATTTCGATGTTTATACAGATAGCGGTGTAGATATTTCCATGTTTTTACAGATATTGGTGTAGATATTTCCATGTTTACACAGATTGCGGTGTAGATATTTCCATCTTTCTACAGATGGCATTGTAGATATTTCCATGATTATACAGATGGCGGTGTAGATATTTCCATGTTTATATACATGGTGGTGTAGATATTAACATGTTTATACAGATAGCGATGTAGATATTTCCATGTTTATACAGACAGCGGTGTAGATATTTCCATTTTTATACAGATGGCAGTGTAGATATTTCCATGTTTATAGAGATGTCGGTGTAGATATTTCCATGTTCATTGAGATAGCTGTGTAGATATATCCATGTTCATAGAGATAGCAGTGAGTATATTTCCATGTTTATACAGATAGCAGTGTAGACATTTCCATTTTTATAGAGATAGCGGTTTAGATATTTCATATTTATACAGATAGAGGTGTAGATATTTCCATGTTTATACAGATTGCGGTGTAGATATTTCCATGTTTATACAGATCGTGGTGAAGATATTTCCATGTTTATACAGATCGCGGTGTAGATATTTCTATGTTTATAGAGATCGCATTGTAGATATTTCCAGGTTTATACAGATAGCGGTGTATATATTTCCATGTTTATACAGATAGCGGTGTAGATATTTCCATGTTTATACAGATGGCAGTGTAGATATTTCCATGTTTATAGAGATGGCGGTGTAGATATTTCCACGTTCAGTGAGATAGCGGTGTAGATATATCCATGTTCATAGAGATAGCAGTGAGGATATTTCCATGTTTATACAGATAGCAGTGTAGATATTTCCATTTTTATAGAGATAGCGGTTTTGATATTCCATATTTATACAGATAGAGGTGTAGTTATTTCCATGTTTACATAGATAGCGGTGTAGATATTTCCATATTTCTACAGATGATTGTGTAGATATTTCCATGTTTGTACAGATGGCAGTGTAGATATTTCCATGTTTATAAAGATAGCGGTGTAGATATTTTCATGTTTATTCAGATTTCGGAGGAGATATGTCAATGTTTATACAGATAGCAATGGATATATTTCCACGTTAATACACATAGCAGTGTAGATATTTCCATGTTTATACAGATCACGGTGTAGATATTTCCATGTTTATACAGATCATGTTGTAGATATTTCCATGTTTATACAGATCGCGGTGTTGATATTACCATGTTTATAAGGATAGAGTTGCAAATATTTCCACATTTATGCAGATAGCGGTTTAGTTATTAGCATGTTTATACAGATACCGGTGTAGATATTTCCATGTTTATACAGATCGCGGTGTAGATATTTCCATGTTTATACAGATAGCGGTGTAGATATTTCCATGTTTTTACTGATATTGGTGTAGATATTTCCATGTTTACACAGATTGCGGTGTAGATATTTCCATCTTTCTACAGATGGCATTGTAGATATTTCCATGATTATACAGAAGGCGGTGTAGATATTTCCATGTTTATATAGATGGTGGTATAGATATTACCATGTTTATACAGATAGCGGTGTGGATATTTCCATGTTTATACAGATAGCGGTGTAGATATTTCCATTTTTATACAGATGGCAGTGTAGATATTTCCATGTTTATAGAGATGTCGGTGTAGATATTTCCATGTTCATTGAGATAGCTGTGTAGATATATCCATGTTCATAGAGATAGCAGTGAGGATATTTCCATGTTTATACAGATAGCAGTGTAGATATTTCCATTTTTATAGAGATAGCGGTTTTGATATTTCATATTTATACAGATAGAGGTGTAGATATTTCCATGTTTATACAGATTGCGGTGTAGATATTTCCATGTTTATACAGATCGTGGTGGAGATATTTCCATGTTTATACATATAGCGGTGTAGTTATTTCCATGTTTATACAGATAGCGGTGTCAATATTTCCATGTATATACAGATGGCTGTGTAGATATTTCCATGTTTATACAGATGGCTGTTTAGATATTTCCATGTTTATACAGATGACTTTGTAGGTATTTCCATTTTTATACAGATGGCGTTGTAGATATTTCCATGTTTATAGAGATCGCTGTGCAGATATTTCCATGTTTATACAGATAGCGGTGTAGATATATCCATGTTTAAACAGATCGCGGTGTAGATATTTCCATATTTCTACAGATGACTGTGTAGATATTTCCATGTTTGTACAGATGGCAGTGTAGATATTTCCATGTTTATAGAGATAGCGGTGTAGATATTTTCATGTTTATTCAGATTTCGGAGGAGATATGTCAATGTTTATACAGATAGCAATGGATATATTTCCACGTTAATACACATAGCAGTGTAGATATTTCCATGTTTATACAGATCACGGTGTAGATATTTCCATGTTTATACAGATCATGTTGTAGATATTTCCATGTTTATACAGATCGCGGTGTTGATATTACCATGTTTATAAGGATAGAGTTGCAAATATTTCCACATTTATGCAGATAGCGGTTTAGTTATTAGCATGTTTATACAGATAGCAGTGTAGATATTTCCATGTATAAACAGATGTCTGTGTATATATTTCCATGTTTAAACAGATGGCGGTGTAGATATTTCCTTGTTTATACAAATAGCGGTGAAGTTATTTCCATGTTTATACAGATCACGGTGTAGTTATTTCCTTGTTTATACAAATAGCGGTGTAGTTATTTCCATGTTTATACAGATAGCGGTGTAGATATTTCCTTGTTTCTACAAATAGCGGTGTAGATATTTCCATGTTTATACAGATCACGGTGTAGATATTTCCTTGTTTATACAAATAGCGGTGTAGTTATTTCCATGTTTATACAGATAGCGGTGTAGATATTTCCATGTATATACAGATGGCTGTGTAGATATTTCCATGTTTATACAGAAGGCTGTGTACATATTTCCATGTTTATAAAGATGACTTTGTAGGTATTTCCATGTTTATACAGATGGCTGTGTAGATATTTCCATGTTTATACAGATGACTTTGTAGGTATTTCCATTTTTATACAGATGGCGGTGAACATATTTCCATGTTTATAGAGATAGCTGTGTAGATATTTCCATGTTTATACAAATAGCAGTGTAGATATCTCCATGTTTATACAGAACGCGGTGTAGATATTTCCATGTTTATACAGATCGCGGTGTAGATATTTCCATGTTTATACAGATAGCGGTGTAGATATTTCCATGTTTTTACAGATACTGGTGTAGATATTTCCATGTTTACACAGATTGCGGTGTAGATATTTCCATCTTTCTACAGATGGCATTGTAGATATTTCCATGTTTATACAGATGGCGGTGTATATATTTCCATGTTTATATAGATGGTGGTGTAGATATTACCATGTTTATACAGATAGCGGTGTAGATATTTCCATGTTTATACAGATCGTGGTGAAGCTATTTCCATGTTTATACAGATCGCGGTGTAGATATTTCCATGTTTATTCAGATAACGGTGTAGATATTTCCATGTTTATACAGATCGTGGTGAAGATATTTCCATGTTTATACAGATAGCGGTGTAGATATTTCCATGTTTTTACAGATATTGGTGTAGATATTTCCATGTTTACACAGATTGCGGTGTAGATATTTCCATCTTTCTACTGATGGCATTGTAGATATTTCCATGTTTATACAGATGGCGGTGTAGATATTTCCATGTTTACATTGATGGTGGTGAAGATATTACAATGTTTATACAGATAGCGGTGTAGATATTTCCATGTTTATACAGATCGTGGTGAAGATATTTCCATGTTTATACAGACCGCGGTGTAGATATTTCCATGTTTATACAGATAGCGGTGTAGATATTTCCATGTTTATACAGATCGTGGTGAAGCTATTTCCATGTTTATACAGATCGCGGTGTAGATATTTCCATGTTTATACAGATAGCGGTGTAGATATATCCATGTTTATACAGATCGCAGTGTAGATATTTCCATGTTTATACAGATCGCGGTGTAATTTCCATGTTTATACAGATAGCGGTGTAGATATTTCCATGTTTTTACAGATATTGGTGTAGATATTTCCATGTTTACACAGATTGCGGTGTAGATATTTCCATCTTTCTACAGATGGCATTGTAGATATTTCCATCTTTATACAGATGGCGGTGTAGATATTTCCATGTTTATATAGATGGTGATGTAGATATTACCATGTTTATACAGATAGCGGTGTAGATATTTCCATATTTATACAGATCGTGGTGAAGATATTTCCATTTTTATACAGATCGCGGTGTAGATATTTCCATGTTTATACAGATAGCGGTGTAGATATTTCTATGTTTATAGAGATCGCAGTGTAGATATTTCCAGGTTTAGACAGATAGCGGTGTATATATTTCCATGTTTATACAGATAGCGGTGTAGATATTTCCATGTTTATACAGATGGCAGTGTAGATATTTCCATGTTTATAGAGATGGCGGTGTAGATATTTCCACGTTCATTGAGATAGCGGTGTAGATATATCCATGTTCATAGAGATAGCAGTGAGGATATTTCCATGTTTATACAGATAGCAGTGTAGATATTTCCACTTTTATAGAGATAGCGGTTTTGATATTCCATATTTATACAGATAGAGGTGTTGTTATTTCCATGTTTATATAGATAGCGGTGTAGATATTTCCATATTTCTACAGATGACTGTGTAGATATTTCCATGTTTGTACAGATGGCAGTGTAGATATTTCCATGTTTATAGAGATAGCGGTGTAGATATTTTCATGTTTATTCAGATTTCGGAGGAGATATGTCAATGTTTATACAGATAGCAATGGATATATTTCCACGTTAATACACATAGCAGTGTAGATATTTCCATGTTTATACAGATCACGGTGTAGATATTTCCATGTTTATACAGATCATGTTGTAGATATTTCCATGTTTATACAGATCGCGGTGTTGATATTACCATGTTTATAAGGATAGAGTTGCCAATATTTCCACATTAATGCAGACAGCGGTTTAGTTATTAGCATGTTTATACAGATAGCGGTGTAGATATTTCCATGTTTATACAGATCACGGTGTAGATATTTCCATGTTTATACAGATAGCGGTGTAGATATTTCCATGTTTTTACTGATATTGGTGTAGATATTTCCATGTTTACACAGATTGCGGTGTAGATATTTCCATTTTTCTACAGATGGCATTGTAGATATTTCCATGATTATACAGATGGCGGTGTAGATATTTCCATGTTTATATAGATGGTGGTATAGATATTACCATGCTTATACAGATAGCGGTGTAGATATTTCCATGTTTATACAGATCACGGTGTAGATATTTCCTTGTTTATACAAATAGCGGTGTAGTTATTTCCATGTTTATACAGATAGCGGTGTAGATATTTCCTTGTTTCTACAAATAGCGGTGTAGATATTTCCATGTTTATACAGATCACGGTGTAGATATTTCCTTGTTTATACAAATAGCGGTGTAGTTATTTCCATGTTTATACAAATAGCGGTGTAGATATTTCCATGTATATACAGATGGCTGTGTAGATATTTCCATGTTTATACAGATGGCTGTGTAGATATTTCCATGTTTATACAGATGACTTTGTAGGTATTTATATTTTTATCCAGATGGCGGTGAACATATTTCCATGTTTATAGAGATAGCTGTGTAGATATTTCCATGTTTATACAAATAGCAGTGTAGATATATCCATGTTTATACAGATCGCGGTGTAGATATTTCCATGTTTATATATAACGCGGTGTAGATATTTCCATGTTTATACAGATAGCGGTATAGATATTTCCATGTTTTTACAGATACTGGTGTAGATATTTCCATGTTTACACAGATTGCGGTGTAGATATTTCCATCTTTCTACTGATGGCATTGTAGATATTTCCATGTTTATACAGATGGCGGTGTAGATATTTCCATGTTTACATAGATGGTGGTGAAGATATTACAATGTTTATACAGATAGCGGTGTAGATATTTCCATGTTTATACAGATCGTGGTGAAGACATTTCCATGTTTATACAGACCGCGGTGTAGATATTTCCATGTTTATACAGATAGCGGTGTAGATATTTCCATGTTTATACAGATCGTGGTGAAGCTATTTCCATGTTTATACAGATCGCGGTGTAGATATTTCCATGTTTATACAGATAGCGGTGTAGATATATCCATGTTTATACAGATCGCAGTGTAGATATTTCCATGTTTATACAGATCGCGGTGTAATTTCCATGTTTATACAGATAGCGGTGTAGAGATTTCCATGTTTTTACAGATATTGGTGTAGATATTTCCATGTTTACACAGATTGCGGTGTAGATATTTCCATCTTTCTACAGATGGCATTGTAGATATTTCCATCTTTATACAGATGGCGGTGTAGGTATTTCCATGTTTATATAGATGGTGATGTAGATATTACCATGTTTATACAGATAGCGGTGTAGATATTTCCATATTTATACAGATCGTGGTGAAGATATTTCCATGATTATACAGATCGCGGTGTAGATATTTCCATGTTTATACAGATAGCGGTGTAGATATTTCCATGTTTATACAAATCGTGGTGAAGATATTTCCATGTTTATACAGATAGCGGTGTAGATATTTCCATGTTTTTACAGATATTGGTGTAGATATTTCCATGTTTACACAGATTGCGGTGTAGATATTTCCATCTTTCTACAGACGGCATTGTAGATATTTCCATGTTTATTCAGATGGCGGTGTAGGTATTTCCATGTTTATATAGATGGTGGTGTAGATATTACAATGTTTATACAGATAGTGGTGTAGATATTTCCATGTTTATACAGATCGTGGTGTGGATATTTCCATGTTTATACAGATCACGGTGTAGATATTTCCATGTTTATACAGATCGCGGTGTAGATATTTCCATGTTTATACAGATCGTGGTGTGGATATTTCCATGTTTATACAGATCGCGGTGCAGATATTTCCATGTTTATACAGATCGCGGTGTAGATATTTCCATGTTTATACAGATAGCGGTGTAGATACTTCCATGTTTATACAGATAGCGGTGTAGATATATCCATGTTTATACAGATCGCGGTGTAGATATTTCCATGTTTATGGAGATCGCGGTGTAGATATTTCGATGTTTATACAGATAGCGGTGTAGATATTTCCATGTTTTTACAGATATTGGTGTAGATATTTCCATGTTTACACAGATTGCGGTGTAGATATTTCCATCTTTCTACAGATGGCATTGTAGATATTTCCATGATTATACAGATGGCGGTGTAGATATTTCCATGTTTATATAGATGGTGGTGTAGATATTATCATGTTTATACAGATAGCGATGTAGATATTTCCATGTTTATACAGATCGTGGTGAAGCTATTTCCATGTTTATACAGATCGCGGTGTAGATATTTCCATGTTTATACAGATAACGGTGTAGATATTTCCATGTTTATACAGATCGTGGTGAAGATATTTCCATGTTTATACAGATAGCGGTGTAGATATTTCCATGTTTTTACAGATATTGGTGTAGATATTTCCATGTTTACACAGATTGCGGTGTAGATATTTCCATCTTTCTACTGATGGCATTGTAGATATTTCCATGTTTATACAGATGGCGGTGTAGATATTTCCATGTTTACATAGATGGTCGTGAAGATATTACAATGTTTATACAGATAGTGGTGTAGATATTTCCATGTTTATACAGATCGTGGTGAAGATATTTCCATGTTTATACAGACCGCGGTGTAGATATTTCCATGTTTATACAGATAGCGGTGTAGATATTTCCATGTTTATACAGATCGTGGTGAAGCTATTTCCATGTTTATACAGATCGCGGTGTAGATATTTCCATGTTTATACAGATAGCGGTGTAGATATATCCATGTTTATACAGATCGCAGTGTAGATATTTCCATGTTTATACAGATCGCGGTGTAATTTCCATGTTTATACAGATAGCGGTGTAGATATTTCCATGTTTTTACAGATATTGGTGTAGATATTTCCATGTTTACACAGATTGCGGTGTAGATATTTCCATCTTTCTACAGATGGCATTGTAGATATTTCCATCTTTATACAGATGGCGGTGTAGATATTTCCATGTTTATATAGATGGTGATGTAGATATTACCATGTTTATACAGATAGCGGTGTAGATATTTCCATATTTATACAGATCGTGGTGAAGATATTTCCATGTTTCTACAGATCGCAGTGTAGATATTTCCATGTTTATACAGATAGCGGTGTAGATATTTCCATGTTTATACAAATCGTGGTGAAGATATTTCCATGTTTATACAGATAGCGGTGTAGATATTTCCATGTTTTTACAGATATTGGTGTAGATATTTCCATGTTTACACAGATTGCGGTGTAGATATTTCCATCTTTCTACAGACGGCATTGTAGGTATTTCCATGGTTATTCAGATGGCGGTGTAGGTATTTCCATGTTTATATAGATGGTGGTGTAGATATTACAATGTTTATACAGATAGTGGTGTAGATATTTCCATGTTTATACAGATCGTGGTGTGGATATTTCCATGTTTATACAGATCGCGGTGTAGATATTTCCATGTTTATACAGATCGCGGTGTAGATATTTCCATGTTTATACAGATAGCGGTGTAGATATTTCCATGTTTATACAGATCGTAGTGAAGATATTTCCATGTTTATATAGATCGCGGTGTAGATATTTCCATGTTTATACAGATCGCGGTGTAGATATTTCCATGTTTATACAGATAGCGGTGTATATATTTCCATGTTTTTACAGATATTGGTGTAGATATTTCCATGTTTACACAGATTGCGGTGTAGATATTTCCATCTTTCTACAGATGGCATTGTAGATATTTCCATGATTATAGAGATGGCGGTGTAGATATTTCCATGTTTATACAGATAGCGGTGTAGATATTTCCATGTTTATACAGATCGCGGTGTAGATATTTCCATGTTTATGCAGATCGCGGTGTAGATATTTCGATGTTTATACAGATAGCGGTGTAGATATTTCCATGTTTTTACAGATATTGGTGTAGATATTTCCATGTTTACACAGATTGCGGTGTAGATATTTCCATCTTTCTACAGATGGCATTGTAGATATTTCCATGATTATACAGATGGCGGTGTAGATATTTCCATGTTTATATACATGGTGGTGTAGATATTAACATGTTTATACAGATAGTGATGTAGATATTTCCATGTTTATACAGACAGCGGTGTAGATATTTCCATTTTTATACAGATGGCCGTGTAGATATTTCCATGTTTATAGAGATGTCGGTGCAGATATTTCCATGTTCATTGAGATAGCTGTGTAGATATATCCATGTTCATAGAGATAGCAGTGAGGATATTTCCATGTTTATACAGATAGCAGTGTAGACATTTCCATTTTTATAGAGATAGCGGTTTAGATGTTTCATATTTATACAGATAGAGGTGTAGATATTTCCATGTTTATACAGATTGCGGTGTAGATATTTCCATGTTTATAGAGATGTCGGTGTAGATATTTCCATGTTCATTGAGATAGCTGTGTAGATATATCCATGTTCATAGAGATAGCAGTGAGTATATTTCCATGTTTATACAGATAGCAGTGTAGACATTTCCATTTTTATAGAGATAGCGGTTTAGATATTTCCATGTTTATACAGATGGCTGTTTAGATATTTCCATGTTTATACAGATGACTTTGTAGGTATTTCCATTTTTATACAGATGGCGTTGTAGATATTTCCATGTTTATAGAGATCGCTGTGCAGATATTTCCATGTTTATACAGATAGCGGTGTAGATATATCCATGTTTATACAGATCGCGGTGTAGATATTTCCATGTTTATGCAGATCGCGGTGTAGATATTTCGATGTTTATACAGATAGCGGTGTAGATATTTCCATGTTTTTACAGATATTGGTGAAGATATTTCCATGTTTACACAGATTGCGGTGTAGATATTTCCATCTTTCTACAGATGGCATTGTAGATATTTCCATGATTATACAGATGGCGGTGTAGATATTTCCATGTTTATATACATGGTGGTGTAGATATTAACATGTTTATACAGATAGTGATGTAGATATTTCCATGTTTATACAGACAGCGGTGTAGATATTTCCATTTTTCTACAGATGGCAGTGTAGATATTTCCATGTTTATAGAGATGTCGGTGTAGATATTTCCATGTTCATTGAGATAGCTGGGTAGATATATCCATGTTCATAGAGATAGGAGTGAGTATATTTCCATGTTTATACAGATAGCAGTGTAGACATTTCCATTTTTATAGAGATAGCGGTTTAGATATTTCATATTTATACAGATAGAGGTGTAGATATTTCCATGTTTATACAGATTGCGGTGTAGATATTTCCATGTTTATACAGATCGTGGAGAAGATATTTCCATGTTTATACAGATCGCGGTGTAGATATTTCTATGTTTATAGAGATCGCAGTGTAGATATTTCCAGGTTTATACAGATAGCGGTGTATATATTTCCATGTTTATACAGATAGCGGTGTAGATATTTCCATGTTTATACAGATGGCAGTGTAGATATTTCCATGTTTATAGAGATGGCGGTGTAGATATTTCCACGTTCAGTGAGATAGCGGTGTAGATATATCCATGTTCATAGAGATAGCAGTGAGGATATTTCCATGTTTATACAGATAGCCGTGTAGATATTTCCATTTTTATAGAGATAGCGGTTTTGATATTCCATATTTATACAGATAGAGGTGTAGTTATTTCCGTGTTTACATAGATAGCGGTGTAGATATTTCCATATTTCTACAGATGATTGTGTAGATATTTCCATGTTTGTACAGATGGCAGTGTAGATATTTCCATGTTTATAGAGATAGCGGTGTAGATATTTTCATGTTTATTCAGATTTCGGAGGAGATATGTCAATGTTTATACAGATAGCAATGGATATATATCCACGTTAATACACATAGCAGTGTAGATATTTCCATGTTTATACAGATCACGGTGTAGATATTTCCATGTTTATACAGATCATGTTGTAGATATTTCCATGTTTATACAGATCGCGGTGTTGATATTACCATGTTTATAAGGATAGAGTTGCAAATATTTCCACATTTATGCAGATAGCGGTTTAGTTATTAGCATGTTTATACAGATAGCGGTGTAGATATTTCCATGTTTATACAGATCGCGGTGTAGATATTTCCATGTTTATACAGATAGCGGTGTAGATATTTCCATGTTTTTACTGATATTGGTGTAGATATTTCCATGTTTACACAGATTGCGGTGTAGATATTTCCATCTTTCTACAGATGGCATTGTAGATATTTCCATGATTATACAGATGGCGGTGTAGATATTTCCATGTTTATATAGATGGTGGTATAGATATTACCATGTTTATACAGATAGCGGTGTAGATATTTCCATGTTTATACAGATAGCGGTGTAGATATTTCCATTTTTATACAGATGGCAGTGTAGATATTTCCATGTTTATAGAGATGTCGGTGTAGATATTTCCATGTTCATTGAGATAGCTGTGTAGATATATCCATGTTCATAGAGATAGCAGTGAGGATATTTCCATGTTTATACAGATAGCAGTGTAGATATTTCCATTTTTATAGAGATAGCGGTTTTGATATTTCATATTTATACAGATAGAGGTGTAGATATTTCCATGTTTATACAGATTGCGGTGTAGATATTTCCATGTTTATACAGATCGTGGTGGAGATATTTCCATGTTTATACAAATAGCGGTGTAGTTATTTCCATGTTTATACAGATAGCGGTGTAAATATTTCCATGTATATACAGATGGCTGTGTAGATATTTCCATGTTTATACAGATGGCTGTGTAGATATTTCCATGTTTATACAGATGACTTTGTAGGTATTTCCATTTTTATACAGATGGCGTTGTAGATATTTCCATGTTTATAGAGATAGCTGTGCAGATATTTCCATGTTTATACAGATAGCGGTGTAGATATATCCATGTTTATACAGATCGCGGTGTAGATATTTCCATGTTTATGCAGATCGCGGTGTAGATATTTCGATGTTTATACAGATAGCGGTGTAGATATTTCCATGTTTTTACAGATATTGGTGTAGATATTTCCATGTTTACACAGATTGCGGTGTAGATATTTCCATCTTTCTACAGATGGCATTGTAGATATTTCCATGATTATACAGATGGCGGTGTAGATATTTCCATGTTTATATACATGGTGGTGTAGATATTAACATGTTTATACAGATAGCGATGTAGATATTTCCATGTTTATACAGACAGCGGTGTAGATATTTCCATTTTTATACAGATGGCAGTGTAGATATTTCCATGTTTATAGAGATGTCGGTGTAGATATTTCCATGTTCAGTGAGATAGCTGTGGAGATATATCCATGTTCATAGAGATAGCAGTGAGTATATTTCCATGTTTATACAGATAGCAGTGTAGACATTTCCATTTTTATAGAGATAGCGGTTTAGATATTTCATATTTATACAGATAGAGGTGTAGATATTTCCATGTTTATACAGATTGCGGTGTAGATATTTCCATGTTTATACAGATCGTGGTGAAGATATTTCCATGTTTATACAGATCGCGGTGTAGATATTTCTATGTTTATAGAGATCGCAGTGTAGATATTTCCAGGTTTATATAGATAGCGGTGTATATATTTCCATGTTTATACAGATAGCGGTGTAGATATTTCCATGTTTATACAGATGGCAGTGTAGATATTTCCATGTTTATAGAGATGGCGGTGTAGATATTTCCACGTTCATTGAGATAGCGGTGTAGATATATCGATGTTCATAGAGATAGCAGTGAGGATATTTCCATGTTTATACAGATAGCAGTGTAGATATTTCCATTTTTATAGAGATAGCGGTTTTGTTATTCCATATTTATACAGATAGAGGTGTAGTTATTTCCATGTTTATATAGATAGCGGTGTAGATATTTCCATATTTCTACAGATGACTGTGTAGATATTTCCATGTTTGTACAGATGGCAGTGTAGATATTTCCATGTTTATAGAGATAGCGGTGTAGATATTTTCATGTTTATTCAGATTTCGGAGGAGATATGTCAATGTTTATACAGATAGCAATGGATATATTTCCACGTTAATACACATAGCAGTGTAGATATTTGCATGTTTATACAGATCACGGTGTAGATATTTCCATGTTTATACAGATCATGTTGTAGATATTTCCATGTTTATACAGATCGCGGTGTTGATATTACCATGTTTATAAGGATAGAGTTGCAAATATTTCCACATTTATGCAGATAGCGGTTTAGTTATTAGCATGTTTATACAGATAGCGGTGTAGATATTTCCATGTATAAACAGATGTCTGTGTATATATTTCCATGTTTAAACAGATGGCGGTGTAGATATTTCCTTGTTTATACAAATAGCGGTGAAGTTATTTCCATGTTTATACAGATCACGGTGTAGTTATTTCCTTGTTTATACAAATAGCGGTGTAGTTATTTCCATGTTTATACAGGTAGCGGTGTAGATATTTCCTTGTTTCTACAAATAGCGGTGTAGATATTTCCATGTTTATACAGATCACGGTGTAGATATTTCCTTGTTTATACAAATAGCGGTGTAGTTATTTCCATGTTTATACAGATAGCGGTGTAGATATTTCCATGTATATACAGATGGCTGTGTAGATATTTCCATGTTTATACAGAAGGCTGTGTACATATTTCCATGTTTATAAAGATGACTTTGTAGGTATTTCCATGTTTATACAGATGGCTGTGTAGATATTTCCATGTTTATACAGATGACTTTGTAGGTATTTCCATTTTTATACAGATGGCGGTGAACATATTTCCATGTTTATAGAGATAGCTGTGTAGATATTTCCATGTTTATACAAATAGCAGTGTAGATATCTCCATGTTTATACAGAACGCGGTGTAGATATTTCCATGTTTATACAGATCGCGGTGTAGATATTTCCATGTTTATACAGATAGCGGTGTAGATATTTCCATGTTTTTACAGATACTGGTGTAGATATTTCCATGTTTACACAGATTGCGGTGTAGATATTTCCATCTTTCTACAGATGGCATTGTAGATATTTCCATGTTTATACAGATGGCGGTGTATATATTTCCATGTTTATATAGATGGTGGTGTAGATATTACCATGTTTATACAGATAGCGGTGTAGATATTTCCATGTTTATACAGATCGTGGTGAAGCTATTTCCATGTTTATACAGATCGCGGTGTAGATATTTCCATGTTTATTCAGATAACGGTGTAGATATTTCCATGTTTATACAGATCGTGGTGAAGATATTTCCATGTTTATACAGATAGCGGTGTAGATATTTCCATGTTTTTACAGATATTGGTGTAGATATTTCCATGTTTACACAGATTGCGGTGTAGATATTTCCATCTTTCTACTGATGGCATTGTAGATATTTCCATGTTTATACAGATGGCGGTGTAGATATTTCCATGTTTACATTGATGTTGGTGAAGATATTACAATGTTTATACAGATAGCGGTGTAGATATTTCCATGTTTATACAGATCGTGGTGAAGATATTTCCATGTTTATACAGACCGCGGTGTATATATTTCCATGTTTATACAGATAGCGGTGTAGATATTTCCATGTTTATACAGATCGTGGTGAAGCTATTTCCATGTTTATACAGATCGCGGTGTAGATATTTCCATGTTTATACAGATAGCGGTGTAGATATATCCATGTTTATACAGATCGCAGTGTAGATATTTCCATGTTTATACAGATCGCGGTGTAATTTCCATGTTTATACAGATAGCGGTGTAGATATTTCCATGTTTTTACAGATATTGGTGTAGATATTTCCATGTTTACACAGATTGCGGTGTAGATATTTCCATCTTTCTACAGATGGCATTGTAGATATTTCCATCTTTATACAGATGGCGGTGTAGATATTTCCATGTTTATATAGATGGTGATGTAGATATTACCATGTTTATACAGATAGCGGTGTAGATATTTCCATATTTATACAGATCGTGGTGAAGATATTTCCATTTTTATACAGATCGCGGTGTAGATATTTCCATGTTTATACAGATAGCGGTGTAGATATTTCTATGTTTATAGAGATCGCAGTGTAGATATTTCCAGGTTTAGACAGATAGCGGTGTATATATTTCCATGTTTATACAGATAGCGGTGTAGATATTTCCATGTTTATACAGATGGCAGTGTAGATATTTCCATGTTTATAGAGATGGCGGTGTAGATATTTCCACGTTCATTGAGATAGCGGTGTAGATATATCCATGTTCATAGAGATAGCAGTGAGGATATTTCCATGTTTATACAGATAGCAGTGTAGATATTTCCATTTTTATAGAGATAGTGGTTTTGATATTCCATATTTATACAGATAGAGGTGTTGTTATTTCCATGTTTATATAGATAGCGGTGTAGATATTTCCATATTTCTACAGATGACTGTGTAGATATTTCCATGTTTGTACAGATGGCAGTGTAGATATTTCCATGTTTATAGAGATAGCGGTGTAGATATTTTCATGTTTATTCAGATTTCGGAGGAGATATGTCAATGTTTATACAGATAGCAATGGATATATTTCCACGTTAATACACATAGCAGTGTAGATATTTCCATGTTTATACAGATCACGGTGTAGATATTTCCATGTTTATACAGATCATGTTGTAGATATTTCCATGTTTATACAGATCGCGGTGTTGATATTACCATGTTTATAAGGATAGAGTTGCCAATATTTCCACATTAATGCAGACAGCGGTTTAGTTATTAGCATGTTTATACAGATAGCGGTGTAGATATTTCCATGTTTATACAGATCACGGTGTAGATATTTCCATGTTTATACAGATAGCGGTGTAGATATTTCCATGTTTTTACTGATATTGGTGTAGATATTTCCATGTTTACACAGATTGCGGTGTAGATATTTCCATTTTTCTACAGATGGCATTGTAGATATTTCCATGATTATACAGATGGCGGTGTAGATATTTCCATGTTTATATAGATGGTGGTATAGATATTACCATGCTTATACAGATAGCGGTGTAGATATTTCCATGTTTATACAGATCACGGTGTAGATATTTCCTTGTTTATACAAATAGCGGTGTAGTTATTTCCATGTTTATACAGATAGCGGTGTAGATATTTCCTTGTTTCTACAAATAGCGGTGTAGATATTTCCATGTTTATACAGATCACGGTGTAGATATTTCCTTGTTTATACAAATAGCGGTGTAGTTATTTCCATGTTTATACAAAGAGCGGTGTAGATATTTCCATGTATATACAGATGGCTGTGTAGATATTTCCATGTTTATACAGATGGCTGTGTAGATATTTCCATGTTTATACAGATGACTTTGTAGGTATTTATATTTTTATCCAGATGGCGGTGAACATATTTCCATGTTTATAGAGATAGCTGTGTAGATATTTCCATGTTTATACAAATAGCAGTGTAGATATATCCATGTTTATACAGATCGCGGTGTAGATATTTCCATGTTTATATATAACGCGGTGTAGATATTTCCATGTTTATACAGATAGCGGTGTAGATATTTCCATCTTTTTACAGATACTGGTGTAGATATTTCCATGTTTACACAGATTGCGGTGTAGATATTTCCATCTTTCTACAGATGGCATTGTAGATATTTCCATGTTTATACAGATGGCGGTGTAGATATTTCCATGTTTATATAGATGGTGGTGTAGATATTACCATGTTCATACAGATAGCGGTGTAGATATTTCCATGTTTATACAGATCGTGGTGAAGCTATTTCCATGTTTATACAGATCGCGGTGTAGATATTTCCATGTTTATACAGATGGCGGTGTAGATATTTCCATGTTTATATAGATGGTGGTGCAGATATTACAATGTTTATACAGATAGCGGTGTAGATATTTCCATGTTTATACAGATCGTGGTGAAGATATTTCCATGTTTATACAGACCGCGGTGTAGATATTTCCTTGTTTATACAGATAGCAGTGTAGATATTTCCATGTTTATACAGATCGTGGTGAAGCTATTTCCATGTTTATACAGATCGCGGTGTAGATATTTCCATGTTTATACAGATAGCGGTGTAGATATATCCATGTTTATACAGATCGCAGTGTAGATATTTCCATGTTTATACAGATCGCGGTGTAATGTACATGTTTATACAGATAGCGGTGTAGATATTTCCATGTTTTTACAGATAGTGGTGTAGATATTTCCATGTTTACACAGATTGCAGTGTAGATATTTCCATCTTTCTACAGATGGCATTGTAGATATTTCCATCTTTATACAGATGGCGGTGTAGATATTTCCATGTTTATATAGATGGTGATGTAGATATTACCATGTTTATACAGATAGCGGTGTAGATATTTCCATATTTATACAGATCGTGGTGAAGATATTTCCATGTTTATACAGATCGCGGTGTAGATATTTCCATGTTTATACAGATAGCGGTGTAGATATTTCCATGTTTATACAGATCGTGGTGAAGATATTTCCATGTTTATACAGATAGCGGTGTAGATATTTCCATGTTTTTACAGATATTGGTGTAGATATTTCCATGTTTACACAGATTGCGGTGTAGATATTTCCATCTTTCTACAGACGGCATTGTAGATATTTCCATGTTTATTCAGATGCCGGTGTAGGTATTTCCATGTTTATATAGATGGTGGTGTAGATATTACAATGTTTATACAGATAGCGGTGTAGATATTTCCATGTTTATACAGATCGTGGTGTGGATATTTCCATGTTTATACAGATCGCGGTGTAGATATTTCCGTGTTTATACAGATCGCGGTGTAGATATTTCCGTGTTTATACAGATAGCGGTGTAGATATTTCCATGTTTATACAGATCGTGGTGAAGATATTTCCATGTTTATACAGATCGCGGTGTAGATATTTCCATGTTTATACAGATCGCGGTGTAGATATTTCCATGTTTATACAGATAGCGGTGTACATATTTCCATGTTTTTACAGATATTGGTGTAGATATTTCCATGTTTACACAGATTGCGGTGTAGATATTTCCATCTTTCTACAGATGGCATTGTAGATATTTCCATGATTATAGAGATGGCGGTGTAGATATTTCCATGTTTATATAGATGGTGGTGTAGATATTACCATGTTTATACAGATAGCGGTGTAGATATTTCCATATTTATAGAGATAGCGGTGTAGATATTTCCATTTTTATACAGATGGCAGTGTAGATATTTCCATGTCTATAGAGATGTCGGTGTAGATATTTCCATGTTCATTGAGATAGCTGTGTAGATATATCCATGTTCATAGAGATAGCAGTGAGGATATTTCCATGTTTATAAAGATAGCAGTGTAGATATATCCATTTTTATAGAGATAGCAGTTTTGATATTTCATATTTATACAGATAGAGGTGTAGATATTTCCATGTTTATACAGATTGCGGTGTAGATATTTCCATGTTTATACAGATCGTGGTGAAGATATTTCCATGTTTATAGAGATCGCGGTGTAGATATTTCTATGTTTATACAGATCGCAGTGTAGATATTTCCATGTTTATACAGATATCGGTGTATATATTTTCATGTTTATACAGGTAGCGGTGTAGATATTTCCATGTTTACAAAGATGGCGGTGTAGATATTTCCATGTTTATTGAGATAGCGTTGTAGACATTTCCAGGCTTATACAGATAGTGGTGTAGATATTTCCATGTTTATAGAGATAGCGGTGTAGATATTTCCATATTTATACATATAGCGGTGTAGATATTTCCATGTTTATAGTGATAGCGGTGTAGGAATTTCCATGTTTATAGTGATAGCGGTGTAGATATTTCCATGTTTATACGGATAGCGGTGTAGATATTTCCATGTTTATACGGATAGCGGTGTTGATATTTCCATGTTTATACAGATACCACTGTAGGTATTTCCATGCTAATACAGATAGCGATGTAGATATTTCCATGTTTATACAGATGGCTGTGTAGATATTTCCATCTTTATACAGACGGCAGTGTAGATATTTCCATGTTTATGCAGATGGTGGTGTTGATATTTCCGTGTTTACAGAGATAGCGGTGTAGATACTTCCATCTTTGCACAGATTGCGGTGTAGGTATTTCCATCTTTACACAGATAGTGGTGTAGATATTTCCATGTTTATACAGATAGCGGTGTAGGTATTTCCATGTTTATACAGATAGCGGTGTAGATATTTCCATTTTTATAGAGATAGCGTTCTTGATATTTCATATTTATACAGATAGAGTTGTAGTTATTTCCATGTTTATAGAGATAGCGGTGTAGATATTTCCATATTTCTACAGATGACTGTGTAGATATTTCCATGTTTGTACAGACGGCAGTGTAGATATTTCCATGTTTATGGAGATAGCGGTGTAGATATTTTCATGTTTATTCAGATTGCGGTGGAGATATGTCAATGTTTATACAGATAGCAATGGATATATTTCCACGTTAATACACATAGCAGTGTAGATATTTCCATGTTTATACAGATCACGGTGTAGATATTTCCATGTTTATACAGATCATGTTGTAGATATTTCCATGTTTATACAGATGGCGGTGTTGATATTATCATGTTTATAAGGATAGCGGTGCAAATATTTCCACATTTATGCAGATAGCGGTTTAGTTATTAGCATGTTTATACAGATAACGATGTAGTTATTTCCATGTATAAACAGATGTCTGTGTATATATTTCCATGTTTAAACAGATGGCGGTGTAGATATATCCTTGTTAATACAAATAGAGGTGTAGTTATTTCCATGTTTATACAGATCACGGTGTAGATATTTCCTTGTTTATACAAATAGCGGTGTGGTTATTTCCATGTTTATACAGACAGCGGTGTAGATATTGCCTTGTTTATACAAATAGCGGTGTAGATACTTCCATGTTTATACAGATCACGGTGTAGACATTTCCTTGTTTATACAAATAGCGGTGTAGTTATTTCCATGTTTATACAGATAGCGGTGTAGATATTTCCATGTATATACAGATGGTTGTGTAGATATTTCCATGTTTATACAGATGGCTGTGTAGATATTTCCATGTTTATACAGATGGCGGTGTAGATATTTCCATGTTTATACAGATCACGGTGTAGATATTTCCATGTTTATACAGATGGCGGTGTAGATATTTCCATGTTTATATAGATGGTGGTGTAGATATTACCATGTTTATACAGATAGCGGTGTAGATATTTCCATGTTTATACAGATCGTGGTGAAGATATTTCCATGTTTATACAGATCGCGGTGTAGATATTTCCATGTTTATACAGATAGTGGTGTAGATATTTCCATGTTTACTCAGATCATGGTGAAGATATTTCCATGTTTATACAGACAGCGGTGTAGATATTTCCATATTTTTACAGATATTGGTGTAGATATTTCCATGTTTACACAGATTGCGGTGTAGATAATTCCATCTTTCTACAGATGGCATTGTAGATATTTCCATGTTAATACAGATGGCGGTGTAGATATTTCCATGTTTACACAGATAGTGGTGTAGATATTTCCATGTTTATACAGATCGTGGTGAAGATATTTCCATGTTTATACAGATCGCGGTGTAGATATTTCCATGTTTATACAGATCTCTGTGTAGATATTTCCATGTTTATACAGATAGCGGTGTAGATATTTCCATGTTTTTACAGATAGCGGTGTAGATATTTCCATGTTTATACAGATGGCAGTGTAGATATTTCCATGTTTATAGAGATGGCGGTGTAGATATTTCCATGTTCATTGAGATAGCGGTGTAGATATATCCATGTTCATAGAGATAGCAGTGAGGATATTTCCATGTTTATACAGTTAGCAGTGTAGATATTTCCATTGTTATAGAGATAGCGGTTTTGATATTTCATATTTATACAGATAGAGGTGTAGATATTTCCATGTTTATACAGATTGCGTTGTATATATTTCCATGTTTATACAGATCGTGGTGAAGATATTTCCATGTTTATACAGATCGCGGTGTTGATATTTCCATGTTTATACAGATCGCAGTGTAGATATTTCCATATTAATACAGATAGCGGTGTAGATATTTCCATGTTTATACAGATAACGCTGTAGATATTTTCATGTTTATACAGATGGCTGTGTAGATATTTCCATGTTTATACAGATGGCGGTTTAGATATTTCCATGTTTATAGAGATGGCGGTGTAGATACTTCCATGTTCATTGAGATAGCGGTGTAGATATATCCATGTTCATAGAGATAGCAGTGAGGATATTTCCATGTTTATACAGATAGCAGTGTAGATATTTCCATTTTTATAGAGATAGCGGTTTTGATATTTCATATTTAAACAGATAGAGGTGTAAATATTTCCATGTTTATACAGATTGCGGTGTAGATATTTCCATGTTTATACAGATAGCGGTGTAGATATTTCCACGTTTATACAGATGGCGGTGTAGGTATTTCCACCTTTCTACAAATGGCAGTGTAGATATTTCCATGTTTATAGAGATGGCGGTGTTGATATTTCCATGTTTATATAGATGGCAATGTAGTTATTTTCTTGTTTATGTAGATGGCGTTGTAGATATCTCCATGTTTAAAGAGATGGCGGCGTATATACTTCCATGTTGATGGAGACAGCGGTGTAGATATTTCCATGTTTATAGAGATAGCGGTGTAGTTATTTCCATGTTTATAGAGATAGCGGTGTAGATATTTCCATATTTCTACAGATGACTTTGTAGATATTTCCATGTTTATACAGATGTCAGTGGAGATATTTCCATGTTTATAGAGATAGCGGTGTAGATATTTTCATGTTTATTCAGATTGCGGTGGAGATATGTCAATGTTTATACAGATAGCAATGGAGATATTTCCACGTTAATATACATAGAAGTGTAGATATTTCCATGTTTATACAGATCGCGGTGTAGATATTTCCATGTTTATACAGATCATGTTGTAGATATTTCCTTGTTTATACAGATCACGGTGCTGATATTACCATGTTTATAGGGATAGCGGTGCAAATACTTCCACATTTATGCAGATAGCAGTTTAGTTATTAGCATGTTTATACAGATAGCGGTGTAGATATTTCCATGTATAAACAGATGTCTGTGTATATATTTCCAGGTTTAAACAGATGGCGGTGTAGATATTTCCTTGTTTATACAAATAGCGGTGTAGTTATTTCCATGTTTATACAGATCACGGTGTAGATAATTCCTTGTTTATACAAATAGCGGTGTAGTTATTTCCATGTTTATACAGATAGCGGTGTAGATATTTCCTTGTTTATACAAATAGCGGTGTAGATATTTCCATGTTTATACAGATCACTTTGTAGATATTTCCTTGTTTATACAAATAGCGGTGTAGTTATTTCCATGTTTATACAGATAGCGGTGTAGATATTTCCATGTATATACAGATGGCTGTGTAGATATTTCCATGTTTATACAGATGGCTGTGTAGATATTTCCATGTTTATACCGATGACTTTGTAGGTATTTCCATTTTTATACAGATGGCGGTGTAGATATTTCCATGTTTATAGAGATAGCTTTGTAGATATTTCCATGTTTATACAGATAGCGGTGAAGATATATCCATGTTTATACAGATCGCAGTGTACATATTTCCATGTTTATACAGATCGCGGTGTAATTTTTTCCATGTTTATACTGATAGAGGTGTAGATATTTCCATGTGTTTACAGATATTGGTGTAGATATTTCCATGTTTACACAGATTGCGGTGTAGATATTTCCATCTTTCTACAGATGGCATTGTAGATATTTCCATGTTTATACAGATGGCGGTGTAGATATTTGCATGTTTATATAAATGGTGGTGTAGATATTACCATGTTTATACAGATAGCGGTGTAGATATTTCCATATTTCTACAGATCGTGGTGAAGGTTTTTCCATGTTTATACAGATAGCGGTGTAGATATTTCCATGTTTATACATATCGCGGTGTAGATATTTCCATATTTATACAGATAGCGGTGTAGATATTTCCATGTTTACACAGATAGCGGTGTAGATATTTCCATGTTTATACAGATGGCAGTGTAGATATTTCCATATTTATAGAGATGGCGGTGTAGATATTTCCATGTTCTTTGAGAAAGCGGTGTAGATATATCCATGTTCATAGAGATAGCAGTGAGGATATTTCCATGTTTATACAGATAGCAGTGTAGATATTTCCATTTTTATAGAGATAGCGGTTTTGATATTTCATATTTATACAGATAGAGGTGTAGATATTTCCATGTTTATACAGATTGCGGTGTAGATATTTCCATGTTTATACAGATCGTGGTGAAGGTATTTCCATGTTTATACAGATCGCGGTGTAGATATTTCCATGTTTATACAAATTGCAGTGTAGATATTTCCATGTTTATACAGATAGCGGTGTATATATTTCCATGTTTATACAGATAGCGGTGTTGATATTTCCATGTTTATACAGATGGCAGTGTAGATATTTCCATGTTTATAGAGATGGTGGTGTAAATATTTCCACGTTCATTGAGATAGCGGTGTAGATATGTACATGTTCATAGAGATAGCAGTGAGGATATTTCCATGTTTATACAGATAGCAGTGTAGATATTTCCATGTTTATAGAGATAGCGGTTTTGATATTTCATATTTATACAGATAGAGGTTTAGTTATTTCCATGTTTATAGAGATAGCGGTGTAGATATATCCATATTTCTACAGATGACTGTGTAGATATTTCCATGTTTGTACAGATGGCAGTGTAGATATTTCCATGTTTATAGAGATAGCGGTGTAGATATTTTCATGTTTATTCAGATTGCGGTGGAGATATGTCAATGTTTATACAGATAGCAATGGAGATATTTCCACGTTAATATACATAGAAGTGTAGATATTTCCATGTTTATACAGATCCCGGTGTAGATATTTCCATGTTTATACAGATCATGTTGTAGATATTTCCTTGTTTATACAGATCGCAGTGTTGATATTACCATGTTTATAGGGATAGCGGTGCAACTATTTTCACATTTATGCAGATAGCGGTTTATTTATTAGCATGTTTATACAGATAGCGGTGTAGATATTTCCATGTATAAACAGATGTCTGTGTATATATTTCCAGGTTTAAACAGATGGCGGTGTAGATATTTCCTTGTTTATACAAATAGCGGTGTAGTTATTTCCATGTTTATACAGATCACGGTGTAGATAATTCCTTGTTTATACAAATAGCGGTGTAGTTATTTCCATGTTTATACAGATAGCGGTGTAGATATTTCCTTGTTTATACAAATAGCGGTGTAGATATTTCCATGTTTATACAGATCACGTTGTAGATATTTCCTTGTTTATACAAATAGCGGTGTAGTTATTTCCATGTTTATACAGATAGAGGTGTAGTTATTTCCATGTATATACAGATGGCTGTGTAGATATTTCCATGTTTATACAGATGGCTGTGTAGATATTTCCATGTTTATACAGATGACTTTGTAGGTATTTCCATTTTTGTACAGATGGCGGTGTAGATATTTCTATGTTTATAGAGATAGCTGTGTAGATATTTCCATGTTTATACAGATAGCGGTGAAGATATATCCATGTTTATGCAGATTGCAGTGTAGATATTTCCATGTTTATACAGATCGCGGTGTAATTTTTTCCATGTTTATACAGATAGAGGTGTAGATATTTCCATGTGTTTACAGATATTGGTGTAGATATTTCCATGTTTACACAGATTGCGGTGTAGATATTTCCATCTTTCTACAGATGGCATTGTAGATATTTCCATGTTTATACCGATGGCGGTGTAGATATTTCCATGTTTATATAGATGGTTGTGTAGATATTACCATGTTTATACAGATCACGGTGAAGATATTTCCATGTTTATACAGATCGCGGTGTAGATATTTCCATGTTTATACAGATCCCGGTGAAGATATTTCCATGTTTATACAGATCGCGGTGTAGATATTTCCATGTTTATACAGATCGCAGTGTAGATATTTCCATGTTTATACAGATAGCGGTGTAGATATTTCCATGTTTACACAGATAGCGGTGTAGATATTTCCATGTTTATACAGATGGCGGTGTAGATATTTCCATGTTTATAGAGATGGCGGTGTAGATATTTCCATGTTCATTGAGAAAGCGGTGTAGATATATCCATGTTCATAGAGATAGCAGTGAGGATATTTCCATGTTTATACAGATAGCAGTGTAGATATTTCCATTTTTACAGAGATAGCGGTTTTGATATTTCATATTTATACAGAGAGAGGTGTAGATATTTCCATGTTTATACAGATTGCGGTGTAGATATTTCCATGTTTATACAGATCGTGGTGAAGTTATTTCCATGTTTATACAGATCGCGGTGTAGATATTTCCATGTTTATACAGATTGCAGTGTAGATATTTCCATGTTTATACAGATAGCGGTGTATATATTTCCATGTTTATACAGATAGCGGTGTAGATATTTCCATGTTTATACAGATGGCAGTGTAGATATTTCCATGTTTATAGAGATGGTGGTGTAAATATTTCCACGTTCATTGAGATAGCGGTGTAGATATATACATGTTCATACAGATAGCAGTGAGGATATTTCCATGTTTATACAGATAGCAGTGTAGATACTTCCATTTTAATAGAGATAGCGGTTTTGATATTTCATATTTATACAGATAGAGGTGTAGTTATTTCCATGTTTATAGAGATAGCGGTGTAGATATTTCCATATTTCTACAGATGACTGTGTAGATATTTCCATGTTTGTACAGATGGCAGTGTAGATATTTCCATGTTTATAGAGATAGCAGTGTAGATATTTTCATGTTTATTCAGATTGCGGTGGAGATATGTCAATGTTTATACAGATAGAAATGGATATATTTCCACCTTAATACACATAGTGGTGTAGATATTTCCATGTTTATACAGATCACGGTGTAGATATTTCCATGTTTATACAGATCATGTTGTAGATATTTCCATGTTTATATAGATCGCGGTGTTGATATTACCATGTTTATAAGGATAGCGGTGCAAATATTTCCACATTTATGCAGATAGCGGTTTAGTTATTAGCATGTTTATACAGATAGCGATGTAGATATTTCCATGTATAAACAGATGTCTGTGTATATATTTCCATGTTTAAACAGATGGCGGTGTAGATATTTCCTTGTTTATACAAATAGCGGTGTAGTTATTTCCATGTTTACACAGATCACGGTGTAGATATTTCCTTGTTTATACAAATAGCGGTGTAGTTATTTCCATGTTTATACAGATAGCGGTGTAGATTTATCCATGTTTATACAGATCGCAGTGTAGATATTTCCATGTTTATACAGATCGCGGTGTAATTTCCATGTTTATACAGATAGCGGTGTAGATATTTCCAAGTTTTTACAGATATTGGTGTAGATATTTCCATGTTTACACAGATTGCGGTGTAGATATTTCCATCTTTCTACAGATGGCATTGTAGATATTTCCATGTTTATACAGATGGCGGTGTAGGTATTTCCATGTTTATATAGATGGCGGTGTAGGTGTTTCCATGTTTATACAGAGAGCGGTGTAGATATTTCCATACTTATACAGATCGTGGTGAAGATATTTCCATGTTTATACAGATCGCGGTGTAGATATTTCCATGTTTATACAGATAGCGGAGTAGATATTTCCATGTTTATACAGATCGCGGTGAAGATATTTCCATGTTTATACAGATCGCGGTGTAGATATTTCCATGTTTATACAGATCGCGGTGTAGATATTTCCATGTTTATACAGATCGCGGTGTAGATATTTCCATGTTTATACAGATCGCGGTGAAGATATTTCCATGTTTATACAGATCGCGGTGTAGATATTTCCATGTTTATACATATCGCGGTGTAGATATTTCCATGTTTACACAGATTGCGGTGAAGATATTTCCATCTTTCTACAGACGGCATTGTAGATATTTCCATGTTTATTCAGATGGCGGTGTAGATATTTCCATGTTTATATAGATGGTGGTGTAGATATTACAATGTTTATACAGATAGCGGTGTAGAGAATTCCATGTTTATACAGATCGTGGTGAAGATATTTCCATGTTTATACAGATCGCGGTGTAGATATTTCCATGTTTATAGAGATAGCGGTGTAGGTATTTCCATGTTTATACAGATCGTGGTGAAGATATTTCCATGTTTATACAGATCGCGGTGTAGATATTTCCATGTTTATACAGATCACGGTGTAGATATTTCCTTGTTTATACAAATAGCAGTGTAGTTATTTCCATGTTTATGCAGATAGCGGTGTAAATATTTCCATGTATATACAGATGGCTGTGTAGATATTTCCATGTTTATACAGAAGGCTGTGTAGATATTTCCATGTTTATACACATGACTTTGTAGGTATTTCCATTTTTATACAGATGGCGTTGTAGATATTTCCATGTTTATAGAGATAGCTGTGTAGATATTTCCATGTTTATACAGATAGCGGTGTAGATATATCCATGTTTATACAGATCGCGGTGTAGATATTTCCATGTTTATAGAGATAGCGGTGTAGATATTTCCATATTCCTACAGATGACTGTGTAGATATTTCCATGTTTGTACAGATGGCAGTGTAGATATTTCCATGTTTATAGAGATAGCGGTGTAGATATTTTCATGTTTATTCAGATTGCGGTGGAGATATGTCAATGTTTATACAGATAGCAATGGATATATTTCCACGTTAATACACATAGCAGTGTAGATATTTCCATGTTTATACAGATCACGGTGTAGATATTTCCATGTTTATACAGATCATGTTGTAGATATTTCCATGTTTATACAGATCACGGTGTTGATATTACCATGTTTATAAGGATAGACGTGCAAATATTTCCACATTTATGCAGATAGCGGTTTAGTTATTAGCAGGTTTATACAGATAGTGGTGTAGATATTTCCATGTATAAACAGATGTCTGTGTATATATTTCCATGTTTATACAGATGGCGGTGTAGATATTTCCTTGTTTATACAAATAGCGGTGTAGTTATTTCCATGTTTATACAGATCACGGTGTAGATATTTCCTTGTTTATACAAATAGCGGTGTAGTTATTTCCATGTTTATAAAGATAGCGGTGTAGATATTTCCATGTATATACAGATGGCTGTGTAGATATTTCCATGTTTATACAGAAGGCTGTGTAGATATTTCCATGTTTATACAGATGACTTTGTAGGTATTTCCATGTTTATACAGATGGTTGTGTAGATATTTCCATGTTTATACAGATGACTTTGTAGGTATTTCCATTTTTATAGAGATGGCGGTGAACATATTTCCATGTTTATAGAGATAGCTGTGTAGATATTTCCATGTTTATACAAATAGCAGTGTAGATATATCCATGTTTATACAGATCGCGGTGTAGATATTTCCATGTTTATATAGAACGCGGTGTAGATATTTCCATGTTTATACAGATAGCGGTGTAGATATTTCCATCTTTTTACAGATACTGGTGTAGATATTTCCATGTTTACACAGATTGCGGTGTAGATATTTCCATCTTTCTACAGATGGCATTGTAGATATTTCCATGTTTATACAGATGGCGGTGTAGATATTTCCATGTTTATATAGATGGTGGTGTAGATATTACCATGTTCATACAGATAGCGGTGTAGATATTTCCATGTTTATACAGATCGTGGTGAAGCTATTTCCATGTTTATAGAGATGGCGGTGTAGATATTTCCACGTTCATTGAGATGGCGGTGTAGATATATCCATGTTCATAGAGATAGCAGTGAGGATATTTCCATGTTTATACAGATAGCAGTGTAGATATTTCCATTTTTATAGAGATAGCGGTTTTGATATTCCATATTTATACAGATAGAGGTGTAGTTATTTCCATGTTTATATAGATAGCGGTGTAGATATTTCCATATTTCTACAGATGACTGTGTAGATATTTCCATGTTTGTACAGATGGCAGTGTAGATATTTCCATGTTTATAGAGATAGCGGTGTAGATATTTTCATGTTTATTCAGATTTCGGAGGAGATATGTCAAGGTTTATACAGATAGCAATGGATATATTTCCACGTTAATACACATAGCAGTGTAGATATTTCCATGTTTATACAGATCACGGTGTAGATATTTCCATGTTTATACAGATCATGTTGTAGATATTTCCATGTTTATACAGATCGCGGTGTTGATATTACCATGTTTATAAGGATACAGTTGCAAATATTTCCACATTTATGCAGATAGCGGTTTAGTTATTAGCATGTTTATACAGATAGCGGTGTAGATATTTCCATGTTTATACAGATCGCGGTGTAGATATTTCCATGTTTATACAGATAGCGGTGTAGATATTTCCATGTTTTTACTGATATTGGTGTAGATATTTCCATGTTTACACAGATTGCGGTGTAGATATTTCCATCTTTCTACAGATGGCATTGTAGATATTTCCATGATTATACAGATGGCGGTGTAGATATTTCCATGTTTATATAGATGGTGGTATAGATATTACCATGTTTATACAGATAGCGGTGTAGATATTTCCATGTTTATACAGATAGCGGTGTAGATATTTCCATTTTTATACAGATGGCAGTGTAGATATTTCCATGTTTATAGAGATGTCGGTGTAGATATTTCCATGTTCATTGAGATAGCTGTGTAGATATATCCATGTTCATAGAGATAGCAGTGAGGATATTTCCATGTTTATACAGATAGCAGTGTAGATATTTCCATTTTTATAGAGATAGCGGTTTTGATATTTCATATTTATACAGAGAGAGGTGTAGATATTTCCATGTTTATACAGATTGCGGTGTAGATATTTCCATGTTTATACAGATCGTGGTGGAGATATTTCCATGTTTATACAAATAGCGGTGTAGTTATTTCCATGTTTATACAGATAGCGGTGTAAATATTTCCATGTATATACAGATGGCTGTGTAGATATTTCCATGTTTATACAGATGGCTGTGTAGATATTTCCATGTTTATACAGATGACTTTGTAGGTATTTCCGTTTTTATACAGATGGCGTTGTAGATATTTCCATGTTTATAGAGATAGCTGTGCAGATATTTCCATGTTTATACAGATAGCGGTGTAGATATATCCATGTTTATACAGATCGCGGTGTAGATATTTCCATGTTTATGGAGATCGCGGTGTAGATATTTCGATGTTTATACAGATAGCGGTGTAGATATTTCCATGTTTTTACAGATATTGGTGTAGATATTTCCATGTTTACACAGATTGCGGTGTAGATATTTCCATCTTTCTACAGATGGCATTGTAGATATTTCCATGATTATACAGATGGCGGTGTAGATATTTCCATGTTTATATACATGGTGGTGTAGATATTAACATGTTTATACAGATAGCGATGTAGATATTTCCATGTTTATACAGACAGCGGTGTAGATATTTCCATTTTTATACAGATGGCAGTGTAGATATTTCCATGTTTATAGAGATGTCGGTGTAGATATTTCCATGTTCATTGAGATAGCTGTGTAGATATATCCATGTTCATAGAGATAGCAGTGAGTATATTTCCATGTTTATACAGATAGCAGTGTAGACATTTCCATTTTTATAGAGATAGCGGTTTAGATATTTCATATTTATACAGATAGAGGTGTAGATATTTCCATGTTTATACAGATTGCGGTGTAGATATTTCCATGTTTATACAGATCGTGGTGAAGATATTTCCATGTTTATACAGATCGCGGTGTAGATATTTCTATGTTTATAGAGATCGCAGTGTAGATATTTCCAGGTTTATACAGATAGCGGTGTATATATTTCCATGTTTATACAGATAGCGGTGTAGATATTTCCATGTTTATACAGATGGCAGTGTAGATATTTCCATGTTTATAGAGATGGCAGTGTAGATATTTCCACGTTCAGTGAGATAGCGGTGTAGATATATCCATGTTCATAGAGATAGCAGTGAGGATATTTCCATGTTTATACAGATAGCAGTGTAGATATTTCCATTTTTATAGAGATAGCGGTTTTGATATTCCATATTTATACAGATAGAGGTGTAGTTATTTCCATGTTTACATAGATAGCGGTGTAGATATTTCCATATTTCTACAGATGACTGTGTAGATATTTCCATGTTTGTACAGATGGCAGTGTAGATATTTCCATGTTTATAGAGATAGCGGTGTAGATATTTTCATGTTTATTCAGATTTCGGAGGAGATATGTCAATGTTTATACAGATAGCAATGGATATATTTCCACGTTAATACACATAGCAGTGTAGATATTTCCATGTTTATACAGATCACGGTGTAGATATTTCCATGTTTATACAGATCATGTTGTAGATATTTCCATGTTTATACAGATCGCGGTGTTGATATTACCATGTTTATAAGGATAGAGTTGCAAATATTTCCACATTAATGCAGATAGCGGTTTAGTTATTAGCATGTTTATACAGATAGCGGTGTAGATATTTCCATGTTTATACAGATCGCGGTGTAGATATTTCCATGTTTATAAAGATAGCGGTGTAGATATTTCCATGTTTTTAGTGATATTGGTGTAGATATTTCCATGTTTACACAGATTGCGGTGTAGATATTTCCATCTTTCTACAGATGGCATTGTAGATATTTCCATGATTATACAGATGGCGGTGTAGATATTTCCATGTTTATATAGATGGTGGTATAGATATTACCATGTTTATACAGATAGCGGTGTAGATATTTCCATGTTTATACAGATAGCGTTGTAGATATTTCCATTTTTATACAGATGGCAGTGTAGATATTTCCATGTTTATAGAGATGTCGGTGTAGATATTTCCATGTTCATTGAGATAGCTGTGTAGATATATCCATGTTCATAGAGATAGCAGTGAGGATATTTCCATGTTTATACAGATAGCAGTGTAGATATTTCCATTTTTATAGAGATAGCGATTTTGATATTTCATATTTATACAGATAGAGGTGTAGATATTTCCATGTTTATACAGATTGCGGTGTAGATATTTCCATGTTTATACAGATCGTGGTGGAGATATTTCCATGTTTATACAAATAGCGGTGTAGTTATTTCCATGTTTATACAGATAGCGGTGTAATTATTTCCATGTATATACAGATGGCTGTGTAGATATTTCCATGTTTATACAGATGGCTGTGTAGATATTTCCATGTTTATACAGATGACTTTGTAGGTATTTCCATTTTTATACAGATGGCGTTGTAGATATTTCCATGTTTATAGAGATAGCTGTGCAGATATTTCCATGTTTATACAGATAGCGGTGTAGATATATCCATGTTTATACAGATCGCGGTGTAGATATTTCCATGTTTATGCAGATCGCGGTGTAGATATTTCGATGTTTATACAGATAGCGGTGTAGATATTTCCATGTTTTTACAGAAATTGGTGTAGATATTTCCATGTTTACACAGATTGCGGTGTAGATATTTCCATCTTTCTACAGATGGCATTGTAGATATTTCCATGATTATACAGATGGCGGTGTAGATATTTCCATGTTTATATACATGGTGGTGTAGATATTAACATGTTTATACAGATAGCGATGTAGATATTTCCATGTTTATACAGACAGCGGTGTAGATATTTCCATTTTTATACAGATGGCAGTGTAGATATTTCCATGTTTATAGAGATGTCGGTGTAGATATTTCCATGTTCATTGAGATAGCTGTGGAGATATATCCATGTTCATAGAGATAGCAGTGAGTATATTTCCATGTTTATACAGATAGCAGTGTAGACATTTCCATTTTTATAGAGATAGCGGTTTAGATATTTCATATTTATACAGATAGATGTGTAGATATTTCCATGTTTATACAGATTGCGGTGTAGATATTTCCATGTTTATACAGATCGTGGTGAAGATATTTCCATGTTTATACAGATCGCGGTGTAGATATTTCTATGTTTATAGAGATCGCAGTGTAGATATTTCCAGGTTTATACAGATAGCGGTGTATATATTTCCATGTTTATACAGATAGCGGTGTAGATATTTCCATGTTTATACAGATGGCAGTGTAGATATTTCCATGTTTATAGAGATGGCGGTATAGATATTTCCACGTTCATTGAGATAGCGGTGTAGATATATCCATGTTCATAGAGATAGCAGTGAGGATATTTCCATGTTTATACAGATAGCAGTGTAGATATTTCCATTTTTATAGAGATAGCGGTTTTGATATTCCATATTTATACAGATAGAGGTGTAGTTATTTCCATGTTTATATAGATAGCGGTGTAGATATTTCCATATTTCTACAGATGACTGTGTAGATATTTCCATGTTTGTACAGATGGCAGTGTAGATATTTCCATGTTTATAGAGATAGCGGTGTAGATATTTTCATGTTTATTCAGATTTCGGAGGAGATATGTCAATGTTTATACAGATAGCAATGGATATATTTCCACATTAATACACATAGCAGTGTAGATATTTCCATGTTTATACAGATCACGGTGTAGATATTTCCATGTTTATACAGATCATGTTGTAGATATTTCCATGTTTATACAGATCGCGGTGTTGATATTACCATGTTTATAAGGATAGAGTTGCAAATATTTCCACATTAATGCAGATAGCGGTTTAGTTATTAGCATGTTTATACAGATAGCGGTGTAGATATTTCCATGTTTATACAGATCGCGGTGTAGATATTTCCATGTTTATACAGATAGCGGTGTAGATATTTCCATGTTTTTACTGATATTGGTGTAGATATTTCCATGTTTACACAGATTGCGGTGTAGATATTTCCATCTTTCTACAGATGGCATTGGAGATATTTCCATGATTATACAGATGGCGGTGTAGATATTTCCATGTTTATATAGATGGTGGTATAGATATTACCATGTTTATACAGATAGCGGTGTAGATATTTCCATGTTTATACAGATAGCGGTGTAGATATTTCCATTTTTATACAGATGGCAGTGTAGATATTTCCAAGTTTATAGAGATGTCGGTGTAGATATTTCCATGTTCATTGAGATAGCTGTGTAGATTTATCCATGTTCATAGAGATAGCAATGAGGATATTTCCATGTTTATACAGATAGCAGTGTAGATATTTCCATTTTTATAGAGATAGCGGTTTTGATATTTCATATTTATACAGATACAGGTGTAGATATTTCCATGTTTATACAGATTGCGGTGTAGATATTTCCATGTTTATACAGATCGTGGTGGAGATATTTCCATGTTTATACAAATAGCGGTGTAGTTATTTCCATGTTTATACAGATAGTGGTGTAAATATTTCCATGTATATACAGATGGCTGTGTTGATATTTCCATGTTTATACAGATGGCTGTTTAGATATTTCCATGTTTATACAGATGACTTTGTAGGTATTTCCATTTTTATACAGATGGCGTTGTAGATATTTCCATGTTTATAGAGATCGCTGTGCAGATATTTCCATGTTTATACAGATAGCGGTGTAGATATATCCATGTTTAAACAGATCGCGGGGTAGATATTTCCATGTTTATGCAGATCGCGGTGTAGATATTTCGATGTTTATACAGATAGCGGTGTAGATATTTCCATGTTTTTACAGATATTGGTGTAGATATTTCCATGTTTACACAGATTGCGGTGTAGATATTTCCATCTTTCTACAGATGGCATTGTATATATTTCCATGATTATACAGATGGCGGTGTAGATATTTCCATGTTTATATACATGGTGGTGTAGATATTAACATGTTTATAGAGATAGTGATGTAGATATTTCCATGTTTATACAGACAGCGGTGTAGATATTTCCATTTTTATACAGATGGCAGTGTAGATATTTCCATGTTTATAGAGATGTCGGTGTAGATATTTCCATGTTCATTGAGATAGCTGTGTAGATATATCCATGTTCATAGAGATAGCAGTGAGTATATTTCCATGTTTATACAGATAGCAGTGTAGACATTTCCATTTTTATAGAGATAGCGGTTTAGATATTTCATATTTATACAGATAGAGGTGTAGATATTTCCATGTTTATACAGATTGCGGTGTAGATATTTCCATGTTTATACAGATCGTGGTGAAGATATTTCCATGTTTATACAGATCGCGGTGTAGATATTTCTATGTTTATAGAGATCGCATTGTAGATATTTCCAGGTTTATACAGATAGCGGTGTATATATTTCCATGTTTATACAGATAGCGGTGTAGATATTTCCATGTTTATACAGATGGCAGTGTAGATATTTCCATGTTTATAGAGATGGCGGTGTAGATATTTCCACGTTCAGTGAGATAGCGGTGTAGATATATCCATGTTCATAGAGATAGCAGTGAGGATATTTCCATGTTTATACAGATAGCAGTGTAGATATTTCCATTTTTATAGAGATAGCGGTTTTGATATTCCATATTTATACAGATAGAGGTGTAGTTATTTCCATGTTTACATAGATAGCGGTGTAGATATTTCCATATTTCTACAGATGATTGTGTAGATATTTCCATGTTTGTACAGATGGCAGTGTAGATATTTCCATGTTTATAAAGATAGCGGTGTAGATATTTTCATGTTTATTCAGATTTCAGACGAGATATGTCAATGTTTATACAGATAGCAATGGATATATTTCCACGTTAATACACATAGCAGTGTAGATATTTCCATGTTTATACAGATCACGGTATAGATATTTCCATGTTTATACAGATCATGTTGTAGATATTTCCATGTTTATACAGATCGCGGTGTTGATATTACCATGTTTATAAGGATAGAGTTGCAAATATTTCCACATTTATGCAGATAGCGGTTTAGTTATTAGCATGTTTATACAGATAGCGGTGTAGATATTTCCATGTTTATACAGATCGCGGTGTAGATATTTCCATGTTTATACAGATAGCGGTGTAGATATTTCCATGTTTTTACTGATATTGGTGTAGATATTTCCATATTTACACAGATTGCGGTGTAGATATTTCCATCTTTCTACAGATGGCATTGTAGATATTTCCATGATTATACAGAAGGCGGTGTAGATATTTCCATGTTTATATAGATGGTGGTATAGATATTACCATGTTTATACAGATAGCGGTGTAGATATTTCCATGTTTATACAGATAGCGGTGTAGATATTTCCATTTTTATACAGATGGCAGTGTAGATATTTCCATGTTTATAGAGATGTCGGTGTAGATATTTCCATGTTCATTGAGATAGCTGTGTAGATATATCCATGTTCATAGAGATAGCAGTGAGGATATTTCCATGTTTATACAGATAGCAGTGTAGATATTTCCATTTTTATAGAGATAGCGGTTTTGATATTTCATATTTATACAGATAGAGGTGTAGATATTTCCATGTTTATACAGATTGCGGTGTAGATATTTCCATGTTTATACAGATCGTGGTGGAGATATTTCCATGTTTATACAAATAGCGGTGTAGTTATTTCCATGTTTATGCAGATAGCGGTGTAAATATTTCCATGTATATACAGATGGCTGTGTAGATATTTCCATGTTTATACAGATGGCTGTGTAGATATTTCCATGTTTATACAGATGACTTTGTAGGTATTTCCATTTTTATACAGATGGCGTTGTAGATATTTCCATGTTTATAGAGATAGCTGTGCAGATATTTCCATGTTTATACAGATAGCGGTGTAGATATATCCATGTTTATACAGATCGCGGTGTAGATATTTCCATGTTTATGCAGATCGCGGTGTAGATATTTCGATGTTTATACAGATAGCGGTGTAGATATTTCCATGTTTTTACAGATATTGGTGTAGATATTTCCATGTTTACACAGATTGCGGTGTAGATATTTCCATCTTTCTACAGATGGCATTGTAGATATTTCCATGATTATACAGATGGCGGTGTAGATATTTCCATGTTTATATACATGGTGGTGTAGATATTAACATGTTTATACAGATAGCGATGTAGATATTTCCATGTTTATACAGACAGCGGTGTAGATATTTCCATTTTTATACAGATGTCAGTGTAGATATTTCCATGTTTATAGAGATGTCGGTGTAGATATTTCCATGTTCATTGAGATAGCTGTGGAGATATATCCATGTTCACAGAGATAGCAGTGAGTATATTTCCATGTTTATACAGATAGCAGTGTAGACATTTCCATTTTTATAGAGATAGCGGTTTAGATATTTCATATTTATACAGATAGAGGTGTAGATATTTCCATGTTTATACAGATTGCGGTGTAGATATTTCCATGTTTATACAGATCGTGGTGAAGATATTTCCATGTTTATACAGATCGCGGTGTAGATATTTCTATGTTTATAGAGATCGCAGTGTAGATATTTCCAGGTTTATACAGATAGCGGTGTATATATTTCCATGTTTATACAGATAGCGGTGTAGATATTTCCATGTTTATACAGATGGCAGTGTAGATATTTCCATGTTTATAGAGATGGCGGTGTAGATATTTCCACGTTCATTGAGATAGCGGTGTAGATATATCCATGTTCATAGAGATAGCAGTGAGGATATTTCCATGTTTATACAGATAGCAGTGTAGATATTTCCATTTTTATAGAGATAGCGGTTTTGTTATTCCATATTTATACAGATAGAGGTGTAGTTATTTTCATGTTTATATAGATAGCGGTGTAGATATTTCCATATTTCTACAGATGACTGTGTAGATATTTCCATGTTTGTACAGATGGCAGTGTAGATATTTCCATGTTTATAGAGATAGCGGTGTAGATATTTTCATGTTTATTCAGATTTCGGAGGAGATATGTCAATGTTTATACAGATAGCAATGGATATATTTCCACGTTAATACACATAGCAGTGTAGATATTTCCATGTTTATACAGATCACGGTGTAGATATTTCCATGTTTATACAGATCATGTTGTAGATATTTCCATGTTTATACAGATCGCGGTGTTGATATTACCATGTTGATAAGGATAGAGTTGCAAATATTTCCACATTTATGCAGATAGTGGTTTAGTTATTAGCATGTTTATACAGATAGCGGTGTAGATATTTCCATGTATAAACAGATGTCTGTGTATATATTTCCATGTTTAAACAGATGGCGGTGTAGATATTTCCTTGTTTATACAAATAGCGGTGTAGTTATTTCCATGTTTATACAGATCACGGTGTAGTTATTTCCTTGTTTATACAAATAGCGGTGTAGTTATTTCCATGTTTATACAGATAGCGGTGTAGATATTTCCTTGTTTCTACAAATAGCGGTGTAGATATTTCCATGTTTATACAGATCACGGTGTAGATATTTCCTTGTTTATACAAATAGCGGTGTAGTTATTTCCATGTTTATACAGATAGCGGTGTAGATATTTCCATGTATATACAGATGGCTGTGTAGATATTTCCATGTTTATACAGAAGGCTGTGTAGATATTTCCATGTTTATAAAGATGACTTTGTAGGTATTTCCATGTTTATACAGATGGCTGTGTAGATATTTCCATGTTTATACAGATGACTTTGTAGGTATTTCCATTTTTATACAGATGGCGGTGAACATATTTCCATGTTTATAGAGATAGCTGTGTAGATATTTCCATGTTTATACAAATAGCAGTGTAGATATGTCCATGTTTATACAGAACGCGGTGTAGATATTTCCATGTTTATACAGATCGCGGTGTAGATATTTCCATGTTTATACAGATAGCGGTGTAGATATTTCCATGTTTTTACAGATACTGGTGTAGATATTTCCATGTTTACACACATTGCGGTGTAGATATTTCCATCTTTCTACAGATGGCATTGTAGATATTTCCATGTTTATACAGATGGCGGTGTATATATTTCCATGTTTATATAGATGGTGGTGTAGATATTACCATGTTTATACAGATAGCGGTGTAGATATTTCCATGTTTATGCAGATCGTGGTGAAGCTATTTCCATGTTTATACAGATCGCGGTGTAGATATTTCCATGTTTATTCAGATAACGGTGTAGATATTTCCATGTTTATACAGATCGTGGTGAAGATATTTCCATGTTTATACAGATAGCGGTGTAGATATTTCCATGTTTTTACAGATATTGGTGTAGATATTTCCATGTTTACACAGATTGCGGTGTAGATATTTCCATCTTTCTACTGATGGCATTGTAGATATTTCCATGTTTATACAGATGGCGGTGTAGATATTTCCATGTTTACATAGATGGTGGTGAAGATATTACAATGTTTATACAGATAGCGGTGTAGATATTTCCATGTTTATACAGATCGTGGTGAAGATATTTCCATGTTTATACAGACCGCGGTGTAGATATTTCCATGTTTATACAGATAGCGGTGTAGAAATTTCCATGTTTATACAGATCGTGGTGAAGCTATTTCCATGTTTATACAGATCGCGGTGTAGATATTTCCATGTTTATACAGATAGCGGTGTAGATATATCCATGTTTATACAGATCGCAGTGTAGATATTTCCATGTTTATACAGATCGCGGTGTAATTTCCATGTTTATACAGATAGCGGTGTAGATATTTCCATGTTTTTACAGATATTGGTGTAGATATTTCCATGTTTACACAGATTGCGGTGTAGATATTTCCATCTTTCTACAGATGGCATTGTAGATATTTCCATCTTTATACAGATGGCGGTGTAGATATTTCCATGTTTATATAGATGGTGATGTAGATATTACCATGTTTATACAGATAGCAGTGTAGATATTTCCATATTTATACAGATCGTGGTGAAGATATTTCCATGTTTATACAGATCGCGGTGTAGATATTTCCATGTTTATACAGATAGCGGTGTAGATATTTCTATGTTTATAGAGATCGCAGTGTAGATATTTCCAGGTTTATACAGATAGCGGTGTATATATTTCCATGTTTATACAGATAGCGGTGTAGATATTTCCATGTTTATACAGATGGCAGTGTAGATATTTCCATGTTTATAGAGATGGCGGTGTAGATATTTCCACGTTCATTGAGATAGCGGTGTAGATATATCCATGTTCATAGAGATAGCAGTGAGGATATTTCCATGTTTATACAGATAGCAGTGTAGATATTTCCATTTTTATAGAGATAGCGGTTTTGATATTCCATATTTATACAGATAGAGGTGTTGTTATTTCCATGTTTATATAGATAGCGGTGTAGATATTTCCATATTTCTACAGATGACTGTGTAGATATTTCCATGTTTGTACAGATGGCAGTGTAGATATTTCCATGTTTATAGAGATAGCGGTGTAGATATTTTCATGTTCATTCAGATTTCGGAGGAGATATGTCAATGTTTATACAGATAGCAATGGATATATTTCCACGTTAATACACATAGCAGTGTAGATATTTCCATGTTTATACAGATCACGGTGTAGATATTTCCATGTTTATACAGATCATGTTGTAGATATTTCCATGTTTATACAGATCGCGGTGTTGATATTACCATGTTTATAAGGATAGAGTTGCAAATATTTCCACATTTATGCAGATAGCGGTTTAGTTATTAGCATGTTTATACAGATAGCGGTGTAGATATTTCCATGTTTATACAGATCGCGGTGTAGATATGTCCATGTTTATACAGATAGCGGTGTAGATATTTCCATGTTTTTACTGATATTGGTGTAGATATTTCCATGTTTACACAGATTGCGGTGTAGATATTTCCATCTTTCTACAGATGGCATTGTAGATATTTCCATGATTATACAGATGGCGGTGTAGATATTTCCAAGTTTATATAGATGGTGGTATAGATATTACCATGCTTATACAGATAGCGGTGTAGATATTTCCATGTTTATACAGATAGCGGTGTAGATATTTCCATTTTTATACAGATGGCAGTGTAGATATTTCCATGTTTATAGAGATGTCGGTGTAGATATTTCCATGTTCATTGAGATAGCTGTGTAGATATATCCATGTTCATAGAGATAGCAGTGAGGATATTTCCATGTTTATACAGATAGCAGTGTAGATATTTCCATTTTTATAGAGATAGCGATTTTGATATTTCATATTTATACAGATAGAGGTGTAGATATTTCCATGTTTATACAGATTGCGGTGTAGATATTTCCATGTTTATACAGATCGTGGTGGAGATATTTCCATGTTTATACAAATAGCGGTGTAGTTATTTCCATGTTTATACAGATAGCGGTGTAAATATTTCCATGTATATACAGATGGCTGTGTAGATATTTCCATGTTTATACAGATGGCTGTGTAGATATTTCCATGTTTATACAGATGACTTTGTAGGTATTTCCATTTTTATACAGATGGCGTTGTAGATATTTCCATGTTTATAGAGATAGCTGTGCAGATATTTCCATGTTTATACAGATAGCGGTGTAGATATATCCATGTTTATACAGATCGCGGTGTAGATATTTCCATGTTTATGCAGATCGTGGTGTAGATATTTCGATGTTTATACAGATAGCGGTGTAGATATTTCCATGTTTTTACAGATATTGGTGTAGACATTTCCATGTTTACACAGATTGCGGTGTAGATATTTCCATCTTTCTACAGATGGCATTGTAGATATTTCCATGATTATACAGATGGCGGTGTAGATATTTCCATGTTTATATACATGGTGGTGTAGATATTAACATGTTTATACAGATAGCGATGTAGATATTTCCATGTTTATACAGACAGCGGTGTAGATATTTCCATTTTTATACAGATGGCAGTGTAGATATTTCCATGTTTATAGAGATGTCGGTGTAGATATTTCCATGTTCATTGAGATAGCTGTGGAGATATATCCATGTTCATAGAGATAGCAGTGAGTATATTTCCATGTTTATACAGATAGCAGTGTAGACATTTCCATTTTTATAGAGATAGCGGTTTAGATATTTCATATTTATACAGATAGAGGTGTAGATATTTCCATGTTTATACAGATTGCGGTGTAGATATTTCCATGTTTATACAGATCGTGGTGAAGATATTTCCATGTTTATACAGATCGCGGTGTAGATATTTCTATGTTTATAGAGATCGCAGTGTAGATATTTCCAGGTTTATACAGATAGCGGTGTATATATTTCCATGTTTATACAGATAGCGGTGTAGATATTTCCATGTTTATACAGATGGCAGTGTAGATATTTCCATGTTTATAGAGATGGCGGTATAGATATTTCCACGTTCATTGAGATAGCGGTGTAGATATATCCATGTTCATAGAGATAGCAGTGAGGATATTTCCATGTTTATACAGATAGCAGTGTAGATATTTCCATTTTTATAGAGATAGCGGTTTTGATATTCCATATTTATACAGATAGAGGTGTAGTTATTTCCATGTTTATATAGATAGCGGTGTAGATATTTCCATATTTCTACAGATGACTGTGTAGATATTTCCATGTTTGTACAGATGGCAGTGTAGATATTTCCATGTTTATAGAGATAGCGGTGTAGATATTTTCATGTTTATTCAGATTTCGGAGGAGATATGTCAAGGTTTATACAGATAGCAATGGATATATTTCCACGTTAATACACATAGCAGTGTAGATATTTCCATGTTTATACAGATCACGGTGTAGATATTTCCATGTTTATACAGATCATGTTGTAGATATTTCCATGTTTATACAGATCGCGGTGTTGATATTACCATGTTTATAAGGATAGAGTGGCAAATATTTCCACCTTAATGCAGATAGCGGTTTAGTTATTAGCATGTTTATACAGATAGCGGTGTAGATATTTCCATGTTTATACAGATCACGGTGTAGATATTTCCATGTTTATACAGATAGCGGTGTAGATATTTCCATGTTTTTACTGATATTGGTGTAGATATTTCCATGTTTACACTGATTGCGGTGTAGATATTTCCATCTTTCTACAGATGGCATTGTAGATATTTCCATGATTATACAGATGGCGGTGTAGATATTTCCATGTTTATATAGATGGTGGTATAGATATTACCATGCTTATACAGATAGCGGTGTAGATATTTCCATGTTTATACAGATAGCGGTGTAGATATTTCCATTTTTATACAGATGGCAGTGTAGATATTTCCATGTTTATAGAGATGTCGGTGTAGATATTTCCATGTTCATTGAGATAGCTGTGTAGATATATCCATGTTCATAGAGATAGCAGTGAGGATATTTCCATGTTTATACAGATAGCAGTGTAGATATTTCCATTTTTATAGAGATAGCGATTTTGATATTTCATATCTATACAGATAGAGGTGTAAATATTTCCATGTTTATACAGATTGCGGTGTAGATATTTCCATGTTTATACAGATCGTGGTGGAGATATTTCCATGTTTATACAAATAGCGGTGTAGTTATTTCCATGTTTATACAGATAGCGGTGTAAATATTTCCATGTATATACAGATGGCTGTGTAGATATTTCCATGTTTATACAGATGGCTGTGTAGATATTTCCATGTTTATACAGATGACTTTGTAGGTATTTCCATTTTTATACAGATGGCGTTGTAGATATTTCCATGTTTATAGAGATAGCTGTGCAGATATTTCCATGTTTATACAGATAGCGGTGTAGATATATCCATGTTTATACAGATCGCGGTGTAGATATTTCCATGTTTATGCATATCGCGGTGTAGATATTTCGATGTTTATACAGATAGCGGTGTAGATATTTCCATGTTTTTACAGATATTGGTGTAGACATTTCCATGTTTACACAGATTGCGGTGTAGATATTTCCATCTTTCTACAGATGGCATTGTAGATATTTCCATGATTATACAGATGGCGGTGTAGATATTTCCATGTTTATATACATGGTGGTGTAGATATTAACATGTTTATACAGATAGCGATGTAGATATTTCCATGTTTATACAGACAGCGGTGTAGATATTTCCATTTTTATACAGATGGCAGTGTAGATATTTCCATGTTTATAGAGATGTCGGTGTAGATATTTCCATGTTCATTGAGATAGCTGTGGAGATATATCCATGTTCATAGAGATAGCAGTGAGTATATTTCCATGTTTATACAGATAGCAGTGTAGACATTTCCATTTTTATAGAGATAGCGGTTTAGATATTTCATATTTATACAGATAGAGGTGTAGATATTTCCATGTTTATACAGATTGCGGTGTAGATATTTCCATGTTTATACAGATCGTGGTGAAGATATTTCCATGTGTATACAGATCGCGGTGTAGATATTTCTATGTTTATAGAGATCGCAGTGTAGATATTTCCAGGTTTATACAGATAGCGGTGTATATATTTCCATGTTTATACAGATAGCGGTGTAGATATTTCCATGTTTATACAGATGGCAGTGTAGATATTTCCATGTTTATAGAGATGGCGGTATAGATATTTCCACGTTCATTGAGATAGCGGTGTAGATATATCCATGTTCATAGAGATAGCAGTGAGGATATTTCCATGTTTATACAGATAGCAGTGTAGATATTTCCATTTTTATAGAGATAGCGGTTTTGATATTCCATATTTATACAGATAGAGGTGTAGTTATTTCCATGTTTATATAGATAGCGGTGTAGATATTTCCATATTTCTACAGATGACTGTGTAGATATTTCCATGTTTGTACAGATGGCAGTGTAGATATTTCCATGTTTATAGAGATAGCGGTGTAGATATTTTCATGTTTATTCAGATTTCGGAGGAGATATGTCAATGTTTATACAGATAGCAATGGATATATTTCCACGTTAATACACATAGCAGTGTAGATATTTCCATGTTTATACAGATCACGGTGTAGATATTTCCATGTTTATACAGATCATGTTGTAGATATTTCCATGTTTATACAGATCGCGGTGTTGATATTACCATGTTTATAAGGATAGAGTGGCAAATATTTCCACATTAATGCAGATAGCGGTTTAGTTATTAGCATGTTTATACAGATAGCGGTGTAGATATTTCCATGTTTATACAGATCGCGGTGTAGATATTTCCATGTTTATACAGATAGCGGTGTAGATATTTCCATGTTTTTACTGATATTGGTGTAGATATTTCCATGTTTACACAGATTGCGGTGTAGATATTTCCATGATTATACAGATGGCGGTGTAGATATTTCCATGTTTATATAGATGGTGGTATAGATATTACCATGTTTATACAGATAGCGGTGTAGATATTTCCATGTTTATACAGATAGCGGTGTAGATATTTCCATTTTTATACAGATATCGGTGTAGATATTTCCATTTTTATACAGATGGCAGTGTAGATATTTCCATGTTTATAGAGATGTCGGTGTAGATATTTCCATGTTCATTGAGATAGCTGTGTAGATATATCCATGTTCATAGAGATAGCAGTGAGGATATTTCCATGTTTATACAGATAGCAGTGTAGATATTTCCATTTTTATAGAGATAGCGGTTTTGATATTTCATATTTATACAGATAGAGGTGTAGATATTTCCATGTTTATACAGATTGCGGTGTAGATATTTCCATGTTTATACAGATCGTGGTGAAGATATTTCCATGTTTATACAGATCGCGGTGTAGATATTTCCATGTTTATACAGATCGCAGTGTAGATATTTCCATGTTTATACAGATAGCGGTGTATATATTTCCATGTTTATACAGATAGCGGTGTAGATATTTCCATGTTTATACAGATGGCAGTGTAGATATTTCCATGTTTATAGAGATGGCGGTGTAGATATTTCCACGTTCATTGAGATAGCGGTGTAGATATATCCATGTTCATAGAGATAGCAGTGAGTATATTTCCATGTTTATACAGATAGCAGTGTAGATATTTCCATTTTTATAGAGATAGCGGTTTTGATATTTCATATTTATACAGATAGAGGTGTAGTTATTTCCATGTTTATAGAGATAGCGGTGTAGATATTTCCATATTTCTACAGATGACTGTGCAGATATTTCCATGTTTGTACAGATATCAGTGTAGATATTTCCATGTTTATAGAGATAGCGGTTTAGATATTTTCATGTTTATACAGATTGCGGTGGAGATATGTCAATGTTTATACAGATAGCAATGGATATATTTCCATGTTAATACACATAGCAGTGTAGATATTTCCATGTTTATACGATCACGGTGTAGATATTTCCATGTTTATACAGATCATGTTGTAGATATTTCCATGTTTATACAGATCACGGTGTTGATATTACCATGTTTATAAGGATAGAGGTGCAAATATTTCCACATTTATGCAGATAGCGGTTTAGTTATTAGCAGGTTTATACAGATAGTGGTGTAGATATTTCCATGTATAAACAGATGTCTGTGTATATATTTCCATGTTTATACAGATGGAGGTGTAGATATTTCCTTGTTTATACAAATAGCGGTGTAGTTATTTCCATGTTTATACAGATCACGGTGTAGATATTTCCTTGTTTATACAAATAGCGGTGTAGATATTTCCATGTTTATACAGATCACGGTGTAGATATTTCCTTGTTTATACTAATAGCGGTGTAGTTATTTCCATGTTTATACAAATAGCGGTGTAGATATTTCCATGTATATACAGATGGCTGTGTAGATATTTCCATGTTTATACAGATGGCTGTGTAGATATTTCCATGTTTATACAGATGACTTTGTAGGTATTTATATTTTTATACAGATGGCGGTGAACATATTTCCATGTTTATAGAGATAGCTGTGTAGATATTTCCATGTTTATAGAAATAGCAGTGTAGATATATCCATGTTTATACAGATCGCGGTGTAGATATTTCCATGTTTATATAGAACGCGGTGTAGATATTTCCATGTTTATACAGATAGCGGTGTAGATATTTCCATGTTTTTACAGATATTGGTGTAGATATTTCCATGTTTACACAGATTGCGGTGTAGATATTTCCATCTTTCTACAGATGGCATTGTAGATATTTCCATGTTTATACAGATAGCGGTGTAGATATTTCCATGTTTATACAGATCGTGGTGAAGATATTTCCATGTTTATACAGATCGCGGTGTAGATATTTCCATGTTTATACAGATCGCGGTGTAGATATTTCCATGTTTATACAGATAGCGGTGTATATATTTCCATGTTTTTACAGATATTGGTGTAGATATTTCCATGTTTACACAGATTGCGGTGTAGATATTTCCATCTTTCTACAGATGGCATTGTAGATATTTCCATGATTATAGAGATGGCGGTGTAGATATTTCCATGTTTATACAGATAGCGGTGTAGATATTTCCATGTTTATACAGATCGTGGTGAAGATATTTCCATGTTTATACAGATCGCGGTGTAGATATTTCCATGTTTATACAGATCACGGTGTAGATATTTCCTTGTTTATACAAATAGCGGTGTAGTTATTTCCATGTTTATACAGATAGCGGTGTAAATATTTCCATGTATATACAGATGGCTGTGTAGATATTTCCATGTTTATACAGATGGCTGTGTAGATATTTCCATGTTTATACAGATGACTTTGTAGGTATTTCCATTTTTATACAGATGGCGTTGTAGATATTTCCATGTTTATAGAGATAGCTGTGCAGATACTTCCATGTTTATACAGATAGCGGTGTAGATATATCCATGTTTATACAGATCACGGTGTAGATATTTCCATGTTTATGCAGATCGCGGTGTAGATATTTCGATGTTTATACAGATAGCGGTGTAGATATTTCCATGTTTTTACAGATATTGGTGTAGATATTTCCATGTTTACACAGATTGCGGTGTAGATATTTCCATCTTTCTACAGATGGCATTGTAGATATTTCCATGATTATACAGATGGCTGTGTAGATATTTCCATGTTTATATAGATGGTGGTGTTGATATTAACATGTTTATACAGATAGCGATGTAGATATTTCCATGTTTATACAGATCGTGGTGAAGCTATTTCCATGTTTATACAGATCGCGGTGTAGATATTTCCATGTTTATACAGATAACGGTGTAGATATTTCCATGTTTATACAGATCGTGGTGAAGATATTTCCATGTTTATACAGATAGCGGTGTAGATATTTCCATGTTTTTACAGATATTGGTGTAGATATTTCCATGTTTACACAGATTGCGGTGTAGATATTTCCATCTTTCTACTGATGGCATTGTAGATATTTCCATGTTTATACAGATGGCGGTGTAGATATTTCCATGTTTACATAGATGGTGGTGAAGATATTACAATGTTTATACAGATAGCGGTGTAGATATTTCCATGTTTATACAGATCGTGGTGAAGATATTTCCATGTTTATACAGACCGCGGTGTAGATATTTCCATGTTTATACAGACAGCGGTGTAGATATTTCCATGTTTATACAGATCGCGGTGAAGCTATTTCCATGTTTATACAGATCGCGGTGTAGATATTTCCATGTTTATACAGATAGCGGTGTAGATATATCCATGTTTATACAGATCGCAGTGTAGATATTTCCATGTTTATACAGATCGCGGTGTAATTTCCATGTTTATACAGATAGCGGTGTAGATATTTCTATGTTTTTACAGATATTGGTGTAGATATTTCCATGTTTACACAGATTGCGGTGTAGATATTTCCACCTTTCTACAGATGGCATTGTAGATATTTCCATCTTTATACAGATGGCGGTGTAGATATTTCCATGTTTATATAGATGGTGATGTAGATATTACCATGTTTATACAGATAGCGGTGTAGATATTTCCATATTTATACAGATCGTGGTGAAGATATTTCCATGTTTATACAGATCGCGGTGTAGATATTTCCATGTTTATACAGATAGCGGTGTAGATATTTCCATGTTTATACAGATCGTGGTGAAGATATTTCCATGTTTATACAGATCGCGGTGTAGATATTTCCATGTTTTTACAGATATTGGTGTAGATATTTCCATGTTTACACAGATTGCGGTGTAGATATTTCCATCTTTCTACAGACGGCATTGTAGATATTTCCATGTTTATTCAGATGGCGGTGTAGGTATTTCCATGTTTATATAGATGGTGGTGTAGATATTACAATGTTTATACAGATAGTGGTGTAGATATTTCCATGTTTTTACAGATCGTGGTGTGGATATTTCCATGTTTATACAGATCGCGGTGTAGATATTTCCATGTTTATACAGATCGCGGTGTAGATATTTCCATGTTTATACAGATAGCGGTATAGATATTTCCATGTTTATACAGATCGTGGTGAAGATATTTCCATGTTTATACAGATCGCGGTGTAGATATTTCCATGTTTATACAGACCGCGGTGTAGATATTTCCATGTTTATACAGATCGCGGTGTAGATATTTCCATGTTTATACAGATAGCGGTGTAGATATTTCCATGTTTTTACAGATATTGGTGTAGATATTTCCATGTTTACACAGATTGCGGTGTAGATATTTCCATCTTTCTACAGATGGCATTGTAGATATTTCCATGATTATAGAGATGGTGGTGTAGATATTTCCATGTTTATATAGATGGTGGTGTAGATATTACCATGTTTATACAGATAGCGGTGTAGATATTTCCATGTTTATACAGATAGCGGTGTAGATATTTCCATTTTTATACAGATGGCAGTGTAGATATTTCCATGTCTATAGAGATGTCGGTGTAGATATTTCCATGTTCATTGAGATAGCTGTGTAGATATATCCATGTTCATAGAGATAGCAGTGAGGATATTTCCATGTTTATAAAGATAGCAATGTAGATATTTCCATTTTTATAGAGATAGCAGTTTTGATATTTCATATTTATACAGATAGAGGTGTAGATATTTCCATGCTTATACAGATTGCGGTGTAGATATTTCCATGTTTATACAGATCGTGGTGAAGATATTTCCATGTTTATACAGATCGCGGTGTAGATATTTCTATGTTTATACAGATCGCAGTGTAGATATTTCCATGTTTATACAGATAGCGGTGTATATATTTCCATGTTTATACAGATAGCGGTGTTGATATTTCCATGTTTATACAGATGGCATTGTAGATATTTCCATCTTTATACAGATGGCGGTGTAGATATTTCCATGTTTATATAGATGGTGATGTAGATATTACCATGTTTATACAGATAGCGGTGTAGATATTTCCATATTTATACAGATCGTGGTGAAGATATTTCCATGTTTATACAGATCGCGGTGTAGATATTTCCATGTTTATACAGATAGCGGTGTAGATATTTCCATGTTTTTACAGATATTGGTGTAGATATTTCCATGTTTACACAGATTGCGGTGTAGATATTTCCATCTTTCTACAGACGGCATTGTAGATATTTCCATGTTTATTGAGATGGCGGTGTAGGTATTTCCATGTTTATATAGATGGTGGTGTAGATATTACAATGTTTATACAGATAGTGGTGTAGATATTTCCATGTTTATACAGATCGTGGTGTGGATATTTCCATGTTTATACAGATCGCGGTTTAGATATTTCCATGTTTATACAGATCGCGGTGTAGATATTTCCATGTTTATACAGATAGCGGTGTAGATATTTCCATGTTTATACAGATCGTGGTGAAGATATTTCCATGTTTATACAGATCGCGGTGTAGATATTTCCATGTTTATACAGATCGCGGTGTAGATATTTCCATGTTTATACAGATAGCGGTGTATATATTTCCATGTTTTTTCAGATATTGGTGTAGATATTTCCATGTTTACACAGATTGCGGTGTAGATATTTCCATCTTTCTACAGATGGCATTGTAGATATTTCCATGATTATAGAGATGGCGGTGTAGATATTTCCATGTTTATACAGATAGCGGTGTAGATATTTCCATGTTTATACAGATCGTGGTGAAGATATTTCCATGTTTATACAGATCGCGGTGTAGATATTTCCATGTTTATACAGATCACGGTGTAGATATTTCCTTGTTTATACAAATAGCGGTGTAGTTATTTCCATGTTTATACAGATAGCGGTGTAAATATTTCCATGTATATACAGATGGCTGTGTAGATATTTCCATGTTTATACAGATGGCTGTGTAGATATTTCCATGTTTATACAGATGACTTTGTAGGTATTTCCATTTTTATACAGATGGCGTTGTAGATATTTCCATGTTTATAGAGATAGCTGTGCAGATACTTCCATGTTTATACAGATAGCGGTGTAGATATATCCATGTTTATACAGATCGCGGTGAAGATATTTCCATGTTTATGCAGATCGCGGTGTAGATATTTCGATGTTTATACAGATAGCGGTGTAGATATTTCCATGTTTTTACAGATATTGGTGTAGATATTGCCATGTTTACACAGATTGCGGTGTAGATATTTCCATCTTTCTACAGATGGCATTGTAGATATTTCCATGATTATACAGATGGCGGTGTAGATATTTCCATGTTTATATAGATGATGGTGTAGATATTAACATGTTTATACAGATAGCGATGTAGATATTTCCATGTTTATACAGATCGTGGTGAAGCTATTTCCATGTTTATACAGATCGCGGTGTAGATATTTCCATGTTTATACAGATAACGGTGTAGATATTTCCATGTTTATACAGATCGTGGTGAAGATATTTCCATGTTTATACAGATAGCGGTGTAGATATTTCCATGTTTTTACAGATATTGGTGTAGATATTTCCATGTTTACACAGATTGCGGTGTAGATATTTCCATCTTTCTACTGATGGCATTGTAGATATTTCCATGTTTATACAGATGGCGGTGTAGATATTTCCATGTTTACATAGATGGTGGTGAAGATATTACAATGTTTATACAGATAGCGGTGTAGATATTTCCATGTTTATACAGATCGTGGTGAAGATATTTCCATGTTTATACAGACCGCGGTGTAGATATTTCCATGTTTATACTGATAGCGGTGTAGATATTTCCATGTTTATACAAATCGTGGTGAAGATATTTCCATGTTTATACAGATAGCGGTGTAGATATTTCCATGTTTTTACAGATATTGGTGTAGATATTTCCATGTTTACACAGATTGCGGTGTAGATATTTCCATCTTTCTACAGACGGCATTGTAGATATTTCCATGTTTATTCAGATGGCGGTGTAGGTATTTCCATGTTTATATAGATGGTGGTGTAGATATTACAATGTTTATACAGATAGTGGTGTAGATATTTCCATGTTTATACAGATCGTGGTGTGGATATTTCCATGTTTATACAGATCACGGTGTAAATATTTCCATGTTTATACAGATCGCGGTGTAGATATTTCCATGTTTATACAGATCGTGGTGTGGATATTTCCATGTTTATACAGATCGCGGTGCAGATATTTCCATGTTTATACAGATCGCGGTGTAGATATTTCCATGTTTATACAGATAGCAGTGTAGATACTTCCATGTTTATACAGATAGCGGTGTAGATATATCCATGTTTATACAGATCGCGGTGTAGATATTTCCATGTTTATGCAGATCGCGGTGTAGATATTTCGATGTTTATACAGATAGCGGTGTAGATATTTCCATGTTTTTACAGATATTGGTGTAGATATTTCCATGTTTACACAGATTGCGGTGTAGATATTTCCATGTTTATACAGATAGCGGTGTAGATATTTCCATGTTTATACAGATCGTGGTGAAGATATTTCCATGTTTATACAGATCGCGGTGTAGATATTTCCATGTTTATACAGATCGCGGTGTAGATATTTCCATGTTTATACAGATAGCGGTGTATATATTTTCATGTTTTTACAGATATTGGTGTAGATATTTCCATGTTTACACAGATTGCGGTGTAGATATTTCCATCTTTCTACAGATGGCATTGTAGATATTTCCATGATTATAGAGATGGCGGTGTAGATATTTCCATGTTTATACAGATACCGGTGTAGATATTTCCATGTTTATACAGATCGTGGTGAAGATATTTCCATGTTTATACAGATCGCGGTGTAGATATTTCCATGTTTATACAGATCACGGTGTAGGTATTTCCTTGTTTATACAAATAGCGGTGTAGTTATTTCCATGTTTATACAGATAGCGGTGTAAATATTTCCATGTATATACAGATGGCTGTGTAGATATTTCCATGTTTATACAGATGGCTGTGTAGATATTTCCATGTTTATACAGATGACTTTGTAGGTATTTCCATTTTTATACAGATGGCGTTGTAGATATTTCCATGTTTATAGAGATAGCTGTGCAGATACTTCCATGTTTATACAGATAGCGGTGTAGATATATCCATGTTTATACAGATCGCGGTGTAGATATTTCCATGTTTATGCAGATCGCGGTGTAGATATTTCGATGTTTATACAGATAGCGGTGTAGATATTTCCATGTTTTTACAGATATTGGTGTAGATATTTCCATGTTTACACAGATTGCGGTGTAGATATTTCCATCTTTCTACAGATGGCATTGTAGATATTTCCATGATTATACAGATGGCGGTGTAGATATTTCCATGTTTATATAGATGGTGGTGTAGATATTAACATGTTTATACAGATAGCGATGTAGATATTTCCATGTTTATACAGATCGTGGTGAAGCTATTTCCACGTTTATACAGATCGCGGTTTAGATATTTCCATGTTTATACAGATAACGGTGTAGATATTTCCATGTTTATACAGATCGTGGTGAAGATATTTCCATGTTTATACAGATAGCGGTATAGATATTTCCATGTTTTTACAGATATTGGTGTAGATATTTCCATGTTTACACAGATTGCGGTGTAGATATTTCCATCTTTCTACTGATGGCATTGTAGATATTTCCATGTTTATACAGATGGCGGTGTAGATATTTCCATGTTTACATAGATGGTGGTGAAGATATTACAATGTTTATACAGATAGCGGTGTAGATATTTCCATGTTTATACAGATCGTGGTGAAGACATTTCCATGTTTATACAGACCGCGGTGTAGATATTTCCATGTTTATACAGATAGCGGTGTAGATATTTCCATGTTTATACAGATCGTGGTGAAGATATTTCCATGTTTATTCAGATCGCGGTGTAGATATTTCCATGTTTATACAGATAGCGGTGTAGATATATCCATGTTTATACAGATCGCAGTGTAGATATTTCCATGTTTATACAGATAGCGGTGTAGATATTTCCATGTTTTTACAGATATTGGTGTAGATATTTCCATGTTTACACAGATTGCGGTGTAGATATTTCCATCTTTCTACAGATGGCATTGTAGATATTTCCATCTTTATACAGATGGCGGTGTAGATATTTCCATGTTTATATAGATGGTGATGTAGATATTACCATGTTTATACAGATAGCGGTGTAGATATTTCCATATTTATACATATCGTGGTGAAGATATTTCCATGATTATACAGATCGCGGTGTAGATATTTCCATGTTTATACAGATAGCGGTGTAGATATTTCCATGTTTATACAAATCGTGGTGAAGATATTTCCATGTTTATACAGATAGCGGTGTAGATATTTCCATGTTTTTACAGATATTGGTGTAGATATTTCCATGTTTACACAGATTGCGGTGTACATATTTCCATCTTTCTACTGATGGCATTGTAGATATTTCCATGTTTATACAGATGGCGGTGTAGATATTTCCATGTTTACATAGATGGTGGTGAAGATATTACAATGTTTATACAGATAGCGGTGTAGATATTTCCATGTTTATACAGATCGTGGTGAAGACATTTCCATGTTTATACAGACCGCGGTGTAGATATTTCCATGTTTATACAGATAGCGGTGTAGATATTTCCATGTTTATACAGATCGTGGTGAAGCTATTTCCATGTTTATTCAGATCGCGGTGTAGATATTTCCATGTTTATACAGATAGCGGTGTAGATATATCCATGTTTATACAGATCGCAGTGTAGATATTTCCATGTTTATACAGATAGCGGTGTAGATATTTCCATGTTTTTACAGATATTGGTGTAGATATTTCCATGTTTACACAGATTGCGGTGTAGATATTTCCATCTTTCTACAGATGGCATTGTAGATATTTCCATCTTTATACAGATGGCGGTGTAGATATTTCCATGTTTATATAGATGGTGATGTAGATATTACCATGTTTATACAGATAGCGGTGTAGATATTTCCATGTTTATACAGATAGCGGTGTAGATATTTCCATTTTTATACAGATGGCAGTGTAGATATTTCCATGTTTATACAAATCGTGGTGAAGATATTTCCATGTTTATACAGATAGCGGTGTAGATATTTCCATGTTTTTACAGATATTGGTGTAGATATTTCCATGTTTACACAGATTGCGGTGTACATATTTCCATCTTTCTACAGACGGCATTGTAGATATTTCCATGTTTATTCAGATGGCGGTGTAGGTATTTCCATGTTTATATAGATGGTGGTGTAGATATTACAATGTTTATACAGATAGTGGTGTAGATATTTCCATGTTTATACAGATCGTGGTGTGGATATTTCCATGTTTATACAGATCACGGTGTAGATATTTCCATGTTTATACAGATCGCGGTGTAGATATTTCCATGTTTATACAGATCGTGGTGTGGATATTTCCATGTTTATACAGATCGCGGTGCAGATATTTCCATGTTTATACAGATCGCGGTGCAGATATTTCCATGTTTATACAGACCGCGGTGTAGATATTTCCATGTTTATACAGATAGCGGTGTAGATACTTCCATGTTTATACAGATAGCCTTGTAGATATATCCATGTTTATACAGATCGCGGTGTAGATATTTCCATGTTTATGGAGATCGCGGTGTAGATATTTCGATGTTTATACAGATAGCGGTGTAGATATTTCCATGTTTTTACAGATATTGGTGTAGATATTTCCATGTTTACACAGATTGCGGTGTAGATATTTCCATCTTTCTACAGATGGCATTGTAGATATTTCCATGATTATACAGATAGCGATGTAGATATTTCCATGTTTATACAGATCGTGGTGAAGCTATTTCCATGTTTATACAGATCGCGGTGTAGATATTTCCATGTTTATACAGATAACGGTGTAGATATTTACATGTTTATACAGATCGTGGTGAAGATATTTCCATGTTTATACAGATAGCGGTGTAGATATTTCCATGTTTTTACAGATATTGGTGTAGATATTTCCATGTTTACACAGATTGCGGTGTAGATATTTCCATCTTTCTACTGATGGCATTGTAGATATTTCCATGTTTATACAGATGGCGGTGTAGATATTTCCATGTTTACATAGATGGTCGTGAAGATATTACAATGTTTATACAGATAGTGGTGTAGATATTTCCATGTTTATACAGATCGTGGTGAAGATATTTCCATGTTTATACAGACCGCGGTGTAGATATTTCCATGTTTATACAGATAGCGGTGTAGATATTTCCATGTTTATACAGATCGTTGTGAAGCTATTTCCATGTTTATACAGATCGCGGTGTAGATATTTCCATGTTTATACAGATAGCGGTGTAGATATATCCATGTTTATACAGATCGCAGTGTAGATATTTCCATGTTTATACAGATCGCGGTGTAGATATTTCCATGTTTATGCAGATCGCGGTGTAGATATTTCGATGTTTATACAGATAGCGGTGTAGATATTTCCATGTTTTTACAGATATTGGTGTAGATATTTCCATGTTTACACAGATTGCGGTGTAGATATTTCCATCTTTCTACAGATGGCATTGTAGATATTTCCATCTTTATACAGATGGCGGTGTAGATATTTCCATGTTTATATAGATGGTGATGTAGATATTACCATGTTTATACAGATAGCGGTGTAGATATTTCCATATTTATACAGATCGTGGTGAAGATATTTCCATGTTTCTACAGATCGCAGTGTAGATATTTCCATGTTTATACAGATAGCGGTGTAGATATTTCCATGTTTATACAAATCGTGGTGAAGATATTTCCATGTTTATACAGATAGCGGTGTAGATATTTCCATGTTTTTACAGATATTGGTGTAGATATTTCCATGTTTACACAGATTGCGGTGTAGATATTTCCATCTTTCTACAGACGGCATTGTAGGTATTTCCATGGTTATTCAGATGGCGGTGTAGGTATTTCCATGTTTATATAGGTGGTGGTGTAGATATTACAATGTTTATACAGATAGTGGTGTAGATATTTCCATGTTTATACAGATCGTGGTGTGGATATTTCCATGTTTATACAGATCGCGGTGTAGATATTTCCATGTTTATACAGATCGCGGTGTAGATATTTCCATGTTTATACAGATAGCGGTGTAGATATTTCCATGTTTATACAGATCGTGGTGAAGATATTTCCATGTTTATATAGATCGCGGTGTAGATATTTCCATGTTTATACAGATCGCGGTGTAGATATTTCCATGTTTATACAGATAGCGGTGTATATATTTCCATGTTTTTACAGATATTGGTGTAGATATTTCCATGTTTACAGAGATTGCGGTGTAGATATTTCCATCTTTCTACAGATGGCATTGTAGATATTTCCATGATTATAGAGATGGCGGTGTAGATATTTCCATGTTTATACAGATAGCGGTGTAGATATTTCCATGTTTATACAGATCGCGGTGTAGATATTTCCATGTTTATGCAGATCGCGGTGTAGATATTTCCATGTTTATACAGATAGCGGTGTAGATATTTCCATGTTTTTACAGATATTGGTGTAGATATTTCCATGTTTACACAGATTGCGGTGTAGATATTTCCATCTTTCTACAGATGGCATTGTAGATATTTCCATGATTATACAGATGGCGGTGTAGATATTTCCATGTTTATATACATGGTGGTGTAGATATTAACATGTTTATACAGATAGTGATGTAGATATTTCCATGTTTATACAGACAGCGGTGTAGATATTTCCATTTTTATACAGATGGCCGTGTAGATATTTCCATGTTTATAGAGATGTCGGTGCAGATATTTCCATGTTCATTGAGATAGCTGTGTAGATATATCCATGTTCATAGAGATAGCAGTGAGTATATTTCCATGTTTATACAGATAGCAGTGTAGACATTTCCATTTTTATAGAGATAGCGGTTTAGATGTTTCATATTTATACAGATAGAGGTGTAGATATTTCCATGTTTATACAGATTGCGGTGTAGATATTTCCATGTTTATAGAGATGTCGGTGTAGATATTTCCATGTTCATTGAGATAGCTGTGTAGATATATCCATGTTCATAGAGATAGCAGTGAGTATATTTCCATGTTTATACAGATAGCAGTGTAGACATTTCCATTTTTATAGAGATAGCGGTTTAGATATTTCCATGTTTATACAGATGGCTGTTTAGATATTTCCATGTTTATACAGATGACTTTGTAGGTATTTCCATTTTTATACAGATGGCGTTGTAGATATTTCCATGTTTATAGAGATCGCTGTGCAGATATTTCCATGTTTATACAGATAGCGGTGTAGATATATCCATGTTTATACAGATCGCGGTGTAGATATTTCCATGTTTATGCAGATCGCGGTGTAGATATTTCGATGTTTATACAGATAGCGGTGTAGATATTTCCATGTTTTTACTGATATTGGTGTAGATATTTCCATGTTTACACAGATTGCGGTGTAGATATTTCCATCTTTCTACAGATGGCATTGTAGATATTTCCATGATTATACAGATGGCGGTGTAGATATTTCCATGTTTATATACATGGTGGTGTAGATATTAACATGTTTATACAGATAGTGATGTAGATATTTCCATGTTTATACAGACAGCGGTGTAGATATTTCCATTTTTATACAGATGGCAGTGTAGATATTTCCATGTTTATAGAGATGTCGGTGTAGATATTTCCATGTTCATTGAGATAGCTGGGTAGATATATCCATGTTCATAGAGATAGCAGTGAGTATATTTCCATGTTTATACAGATAGCAGTGTAGACATTTCCATTTTTATAGAGATAGCGGTTTAGATATTTCATATTTATACAGATAGAGGTGTAGATATTTCCATGTTTATACAGATTGCGGTGTAGATATTTCCATGTTTATACAGATCGTGGTGAAGATATTTCCATGTTTATACAGATCGCGGTGTAGATATTTCTATGTTTATAGAGATCGCAGTGTAGATATTTCCAGGTTTATACAGATAGCGGTGTATATATTTCCATGTTTATACAGATAGCGGTGTAGATATTTCCATGTTTATACAGATGGCAGTGTAGATATTTCCATGTTTATAGAGATGGCGGTGTAGATATTTCCACGTTCAGTGAGATAGCGGTGTAGATATATCCATGTTCATAGAGATAGCAGTGAGGATATTTCCATGTTTATACAGATAGCAGTGTAGATATTTCCATTTTTATAGAGATAGCGGTTTTGATATTCCATATTTATACAGATAGAGGTGTAGTTATTTCCGTGTTTACATAGATAGCGGTGTAGATATTTCCATATTTCTACAGATGATTGTGTAGATATTTCCATGTTTGTACAGATGGCAGTGTAGATATTTCCATGTTTATAGAGATAGCGGTGTAGATATTTTCATGTTTATTCAGATTTCGGAGGAGATATGTCAATGTTTATACAGATAGCAATGGATATATTTCCACGTTAATACACATAGCAGTGTAGATATTTCCATGTTTATACAGATCACGGTGTAGATATTTCCATGTTTATACAGATCATGTTGTAGATATTTCCATGTTTATACAGATCGCGGTGTTGATATTACCATGTTTATAAGGATAGAGTTGCAAATATTTCCACATTTATGCAGATAGCGGTTTAGTTATTAGCATGTTTATACAGATAGCGGTGTAGATATTTCCATGTTTATACAGATCGCGGTGTAGATATTTCCATGTTTATACAGATAGCGGTGTAGATATTTCCATGTTTTTACTGATATTGGTGTAGATATTTCCATGTTTACACAGATTGCGGTGTAGATATTTCCATCTTTCTACAGATGGCATTGTAGATATTTCCATGATTATACAGATGGCGGTGTAGATATTTCCATGTTTATATAGATGGTGGTATAGATATTACCATGTTTATACAGATAGCGGTGTAGATATTTCCATGTTTATACAGATAGCGGTGTAGATATTTCCATTTTTATACAGATGGCAGTGTAGATATTTCCATGTTTATAGAGATGTCGGTGTAGATATTTCCATGTTCATTGAGATAGCTGTGTAGATATATCCATGTTCATAGAGATAGCAGTGAGGATATTTCCATGTTTATACAGATAGCAGTGTAGATATTTCCATTTTTATAGAGATAGCGGTTTTGATATTTCATATTTATACAGATAGAGGTGTAGATATTTCCATGTTTATACAGATTGCGGTGTAGATATTTCCATGTTTATACAGATCGTGGTGGAGATATTTCCATGTTTATACAAATAGCGGTGTAGTTATTTCCATGTTTATACAGATAGCGGTGTAAATATTTCCATGTATATACAGATGGCTGTGTAGATATTTCCATGTTTATACAGATGGCTGTGTAGATATTTCCATGTTTATACAGATGACTTTGTAGGTATTTCCATTTTTATACAGATGGCGTTGTAGATATTTCCATGTTTATAGAGATAGCTGTGCAGATATTTCCATGTTTATACAGATAGCGGTGTAGATATATCCATGTTTATACAGATCGCGGTGTAGATATTTCCATGTTTATGCAGATCGCGGTGTAGATATTTCGATGTTTATACAGATAGCGGTGTAGATATTTCCATGTTTTTACAGATATTGGTGTAGATATTTCCATGTTTACACAGATTGCGGTGTAGATATTTCCATCTTTCTACAGATGGCATTGTAGATATTTCCATGATTATACAGATGGCGGTGTAGATATTTCCATGTTTATATACATGGTGGTGTAGATATTAACATGTTTATACAGATAGCGATGTAGATATTTCCATGTTTATACAGACAGCGGTGTAGATATTTCCATTTTTATACAGATGGCAGTGTAGATATTTCCATGTTTATAGAGATGTCGGTGTAGATATTTCCATGTTCATTGAGATAGCTGTGGAGATATATCCATGTTCATAGAGATAGCAGTGAGTATATTTCCATGTTTATACAGATAGCAGTGTAGACATTTCCATTTTTATAGAGATAGCGGTTTAGATATTTCATATTTATACAGATAGAGGTGTAGATATTTCCATGTTTATACAGATTGCGGTGTAGATATTTCCATGTTTATACAGATCGTGGTGAAGATATTTCCATGTTTATACAGATCGCGGTGTAGATATTTCTATGTTTATAGAGATCGCAGTGTAGATATTTCCAGGTTTATACAGATAGCGGTGTATATATTTCCATGTTTATACAGATAGCGGTGTAGATATTTCCATGTTTATACAGATGGCAGTGTAGATATTTCCATGTTTATAGAGATGGCGGTGTAGATATTTCCACGTTCATTGAGATAGCGGTGTAGATATATCCATGTTCATAGAGATAGCAGTGAGGATATTTCCATGTTTATACAGATAGCAGTGTAGATATTTCCATTTTTATAGAGATAGCGGTTTTGTTATTCCATATTTATACAGATAGAGGTGTAGTTATTTCCATGTTTATATAGATAGCGGTGTAGATATTTCCATATTTCTACAGATGACTGTGTAGATATTTCCATGTTTGTACAGATGGCAGTGTAGATATTTCCATGTTTATAGAGATAGCGGTGTAGATATTTTCATGTTTATTCAGATTTCGGAGGAGATATGTCAATGTTTATACAGATAGCAATGGATATATTTCCACGTTAATACACATAGCAGTGTAGATATTTCCATGTTTATACAGATCACGGTGTAGATATTTCCATGTTTATACAGATCATGTTGTAGATATTTCCATGTTTATACAGATCGCGGTGTTGATATTACCATGTTTATAAGGATAGAGTTGCAAATATTTCCACATTTATGCAGATAGCGGTTTAGTTATTAGCATGTTTATACAGATAGCGGTGTAGATATTTCCATGTATAAACAGATGTCTGTGTATATATTTCCATGTTTAAACAGATGGCGGTGTAGATATTTCCTTGTTTATACAAATAGCGGTGTAGTTATTTCCATGTTTATACAGATCACGGTGTAGTTATTTCCTTGTTTATACAAATAGCGGTGTAGTTATTTCCATGTTTATACAGATAGCGGTGTAGATATTTCCTTGTTTCTACAAATAGCGGTGTAGATATTTCCATGTTTATACAGATCACGGTGTAGATATTTCCTTGTTTATACAAATAGCGGTGTAGTTATTTCCATGTTTATACAGATAGCGGTGTAGATATTTCCATGTATATACAGATGGCTGTGTAGATATTTCCATGTTTATACAGAAGGCTGTGTAGATATTTCCATGTTTATAAAGATGACTTTGTAGGTATTTCCATGTTTATACAGATGGCTGTGTAGATATTTCCATGTTTATACAGATGACTTTGTAGGTATTTCCATTTTTATACAGATGGCGGTGAACATATTTCCATGTTTATAGAGATAGCTGTGTAGATATTTCCATGTTTATACAAATAGCAGTGTAGATATGTCCATGTTTATACAGAACGCGGTGTAGATATTTCCATGTTTATACAGATCGCGGTGTAGATATTTCCATGTTTATACAGATAGCGGTGTAGATATTTCCATGTTTTTACAGATACTGGTGTAGATATTTCCATGTTTACACAGATTGCGGTGTAGATATTTCCATCTTTCTACAGATGGCATTGTAGATATTTCCATGTTTATACAGATGGCGGTGTATATATTTCCATGTTTATATAGATGGTGGTGTAGATATTACCATGTTTATACAGATAGTGGTGTAGATATTTCCATGTTTATACAGATCGTGGTGAAGCTATTTCCATGTTTATACAGATCGCGGTGTAGATATTTCCATGTTTATTCAGATAACGGTGTAGATATTTCCATGTTTATACAGATCGTGGTGAAGATATTTCCATGTTTATACAGATAGCGGTGTAGATATTTCCATGTTTTTACAGATATTGGTGTAGATATTTCCATGTTTACACAGATTGCGGTGTAGATATTTCCATCTTTCTACTGATGGCATTGTAGATATTTCCATGTTTATACAGATGGCGGTGTAGATATTTTCATGTTTACATAGATGGTGGTGAAGATATTACAATGTTTATACAGATAGCGGTGTAGATATTTCCATGTTTATACAGATCGTGGTGAAGATATTTCCATGTTTATACAGACCGCGGTGTAGATATTTCCATATTTATACAGATAGCGGTGTAGATATTTCCATGTTTATACAGATCGTGGTGAAGCTATTTCCATGTTTATACAGATCGCGGTGTAGATATTTCCATCTTTATACAGATAGCGGTGTAGATATATCCATGTTTATACAGATCGCAGTGTAGATATTTCCATGTTTATACAGATCGCGGTGTAATTTCCATGTTTATACAGATAGCGGTGTAGATATTTCCATGTTTTTACAGATATTGGTGTAGATATTTCCATGTTTACACAGATTGCGGTGTAGATATTTGCATCTTTCTACAGATGGCATTGTAGATATTTCCATCTTTATACAGATGGCAGTGTAGATATTTCCATGTTTATATAGATGGTGATGTAGATATTACCATGTTTATACAGATAGCGGTGTAGATATTTCCATATTTATACAGATCGTGGTGAAGATATTTCCATGTTTATACAGATCGCGGTGTAGATATTTCCATGTTTATACAGATAGCGGTGTAGATATTTCTATGTTTATAGAGATCGCAGTGTAGATATTTCCAGGTTTATACAGATAGCGGTGTATATATTTCCATGTTTATACAGATAGCGGTGTAGATATTTCCATGTTTATACAGATGGCAGTGTAGATATTTCCATGTTTATAGAGATGGCAGTGTAGATATTTCCACGTTCATTGAGATAGCGGTGTAGATATATCCATGTTCATAGAGATAGCAGTGAGGATATTTCCATGTTTATACAGATAGCAGTGTAGATATTTCCATTTTTATAGAGATAGCGGTTTTGATATTCCATATTTATACAGATAGAGGTGTTGTTATTTCCATGTTTATATAGATAGCGGTGTAGATATTTCCATATTTCTACAGATGACTGTGTAGATATTTCCATGTTTGTACAGATGGCAGTGTAGATATTTCCATGTTTATAGAGATAGCGGTGTAGATATTTTCATGTTTATTCAGATTTCGGAGGAGATATGTCAATGTTTATACAGATAGCAATGGATATATTTCCACGTTAATACACATAGCAGTGTAGATATTTCCATGTTTATACAGATCACGGTGTAGATATTTCCATGTTTATACAGATCATGTTGTAGATATTTCCATGTTTATACAGATCGCGGTGTTGATATTACCATGTTTATAAGGATAGAGTTGCAAATATTTCCACATTAATGCAGATAGCGGTTTAGTTATTAGCATGTTTATACAGATAGCGGTGTAGATATTTCCATGTTTATACAGATCGCGGTGTAGATATTTCCATGTTTATACAGATAGCGGTGTAGATATTTCCATGTTTTTACTGATATTGGTGTAGATATTTCCATGTTTACACAGATTGCGGTGTAGATATTTCCATCTTTCTACAGATGGCATTGTAGATATTTCCATGATTATACAGATGGCGGTGTAGATATTTCCATGTTTATATAGATGGTGGTATAGATATTACCATGTTTATACAGATAGCGGTGTAGATATTTCCATGTTTATACAGATAGCGGTGTAGATATTTCCATTTTTATACAGATGGCAGTGTAGATATTTCCAAGTTTATAGAGATGTCGGTGTAGATATTTCCATGTTCATTGAGATAGCTGTGTAGATATATCCATGTTCATAGAGATAGCAGTGAGGATATTTCCATGTTTATACAGATAGCAGTGTAGATATTTCCATTTTTATAGAGATAGCGGTTTTGATATTTCATATTTATACAGATAGAGGTGTAGATATTTCCATGTTTATACAGATTGTGGTGTAGATATTTCCATGTTTATACAGATGGTGGTGGAGATATTTCCATGTTTATACAAATAGCGGTGTAGTTATTTCCATGTTTATACAGATAGCGGTGTAGATATTTCCATGTATATACAGATGGCTGTGTAGATATTTCCATGTTTATACAGATGGCTGTGTAGAGATTTCCATGTTTATACAGATGACTTTGTAGGTATTTCCATTTTTATACAGATGGCGTTGTAGATATTTCCATGTTTATAGAGATAGCTGTGCAGATATTTCCATGTTTATACAGATAGCGGTGTAGATATATCCATGTTTATACAGATCGCGGTGTAGATATTTCCATGTTTATGCAGATCGCGGTGTAGATATTTCGATGTTTATACAGATAGCGGTGTAGATATTTCCATGTTTTTACAGATATTGGTGTAGATATTTCCATGTTTACACAGATTGCGGTGTAGATATTTCCATCTTTCTACAGATGGCATTGTAGATATTTCCATGATTATACAGATGGCGGTGTAGATATTTCCATGTTTATATACATGGTGGTGTAGATATTAACATGTTTATACAGATAGCGATGTAGATATTTCCATGTTTATACAGACAGCGGTGTAGATATTTCCATTTTTATACAGATGTCGGTGTAGATATTTCCATGTTCATTGAGATAGCTGTGGAGATATATCCATGTTCATAGAGATAGCAGTGAGTATATTTCCATGTTTATACAGATAGCAGTGTAGACATTTCCATTTTTATAGAGATAGCGGTTTAGATATTTCATATTTATACAGATAGAGGTGTAGATATTTCCATGTTTATACAGATTGCGGTGTAGATATTTCCATGTTTATACAGATCGTGGTGAAGATATTTCCATGTTTATACAGATCGCGGTGTAGATATTTCTATGTTTATAGAGATCGCAGTGTAGATATTTCCAGGTTTATACAGATAGCGGTGTATATATTTCCATGTTTATACAGATAGCGGTGTAGATATTTCCATGTTTATACAGATGGCAGTGTAGATATTTCCATGTTTATAGAGATGGCGGTATAGATATTTCCACGTTCATTGAGATAGCGGTGTAGATATATCCATGTTCATAGAGATAGCAGTGAGGATATTTCCATGTTTATACAGTTAGCAGTGTAGATATTTCCATTTTTATAGAGATAGCGGTTTTGATATTCCATATTTATACAGATAGAGGTGTAGTTATTTGCATGTTTATACAGATAGCGGTGTAGATATTTCCATATTTCTACAGATGACTGTGTAGATATTTCCATGTTTGTACAGATGGCAGTGTAGATATTTCCATGTTTATAGAGATAGCGGTGTAGATATTTTCATGTTTATTCAGATTTCGGAGGAGATATGTCAATGTTTATACAGATAGCAATGGATATATTTCCACGTTAATACACATAGCAGTGTAGATATTTCCATGTTTATACAGATCACGGTGTAGATATTTCCATGTTTATACAGATCATGTTGTAGATATTTCCATGTTTATACAGATCGCGGTGTTGATATTACCATGTTTATAAGGATAGAGTTGCAAATATTTCCACATTAATGCAGATAGCGGTTTAGTTATTAGCATGTTTATACAGATAGCGGTGTAGATATTTCCATGTTTATACAGATCGCGGTGTAGATATTTCCATGTTTATACAGATAGCGGTGTAGATATTTCCATGTTTTTACTGATATTGGTGTAGATATTTCCATGTTTACACAGATTGCGGTGTAGATATTTCCATCTTTCTACAGATGGCATTGTAGATATTTCCATGATTATACAGATGGCGGTGTAGATATTTCCATGTTTATATAGATGGTGGTATAGATATTACCATGTTTATACAGATAGCGGTGTAGATATTTCCATGTTTATACAGATAGCGGTGTAGATATTTCCATTTTTATACAGATGGCAGTGTAGATATTTCCAAGTTTATAGAGATGTCGGTGTAGATATTTCCATGTTCATTGATATAGCTGTGTAGATATATCCATGTTCATAGAGATAGCAGTGAGGATATTTCCATGTTTATACAGATAGCAGTGTAGATATTTCCATTTTTATAGAGATAGCGGTTTTGATATTTCATATTTATACAGATAGAGGTGTAGATATTTCCATGTTTATACAGATTGCGGTGTAGATATTTCCATGTTTATACAGATCGTGGTGGAGATATTTCCATGTTTATACAAATAGCGGTGTAGTTATTTCCATGTTTATACAGATAGCGGTGTAAATATTTCCATGTATATACAGATGGCTGTGTAGATATTTCCATGTTTATACAGATGGCTGTGTAGATATTTCCATGTTTATACAGATGACTTTGTAGGTATTTCCATTTTTATACAGATGGCGTTGTAGATATTTCCATGTTTGTAGAGATAGCTGTGCAGATATTTCCATGTTTATACAGATAGCGGTGTAGATATATCCATGTTTATACAGATCGCGGTGTAGATATTTCCATGTTTATGCAGATCGCGGTGTAGATATTTCGATGTTTATACAGATAGCGGTGTAGATATTTCCATGTTTTTACAGATATTGGTGTAGATATTTCCATGTTTACACAGATTGCGGTGTAGATATTTCCATCTTTCTACAGATGGCATTGTAGATATTTCCATGATTATACAGATGGCGGTGTAGATATTTCCATGTTTATATACATGGTGGTGTAGATATTAACATGTTTATACAGATAGCGATGTAGATATTTCCATGTTTATACAGACAGCGGTGTAGATATTTCCATTTTTATACAGATGGCAGTGTAGATATTTCCATGTTTATAGAGATGTCGGTGTAGATATTTCCATGTTCATTGAGATAGCTGTGGAGATATATCCATGTTCATAGAGATAGCAGTGAGTATATTTCCATGTTTATACAGATAGCAGTGTAGACATTTCCATTTTTATAGAGATAGCGGTTTAGATATTTCATATTTATACAGATAGAGGTGTAGATATTTCCATGTTTATACAGATTGCGGTGTAGATATTTCCATGTTTATACATATCGTGGTGAAGATATTTCCATGTTTATACAGATCGCGGTGTAGATATTTCTATGTTTATAGAGATCGCAGTGTAGATATTTCCAGGTTTATACAGATAGCGGTGTATATATTTCAATGTTTATACAGATAGCGGTGTAGATATTTTCATGTTTATACAGATGGCAGTGTAGATATTTCCATGTTTATAGAGATGGCGGTGTAGATATTTCCACGTTCATTGAGATAGCGGTGTAGATATATCCATGTTCATAGAGATAGCAGTGAGGATATTTCCATGTTTATACAGATAGCAGTGTAGATATTTCCATTTTTATAGAGATAGCGGTTTTGTTATTCCATATTTATACAGATAGAGGTGTAGTTATTTCCATGTTTTTATAGATAGCGGTGTAGATATTTCCATATTTCTACAGATGACTGTGTAGATATTTCCATGTTTGTACAGAGGGCAGTGTAGATATTTCCATGTTTATAGAGATAGCGGTGTAGATATTTTCCTGTTTATTCAGATTTCGGAGGAGATATGTCAATGTTTATACAGATAGCAATGGATATATTTCCACGTTAATACACATAGCAGTGTAGATATTTCCATGTTTATACAGATCACGGTGTAGATATTTCCATGTTTATAAAGATCATGTTGTAGATATTTCCATGTTTATACAGATCGCGGTGTTGATATTACCATGTTTATAAGGATAGAGTTGCAAATATTTCCACATTTATGCAGATAGCGGTTTAGTTATTAGCATGTTTATACAGATAGCGGTGTAGATATTTCCATGTATAAACAGATGTCTGTGTATATATTTCCATGTTTAAACAGATGGCGGTGTAGATATTTCCTTGTTTATACAAATAGCGGTGTAGTTATTTCCATGTTTATACAGATCACGGTGTAGTTATTTCCTTGTTTATACAAATAGCGGTGTAGTTATTTCCATGTTTATACAGATAGCGGTGTAGATATTTCCTTGTTTCTACAAATAGTGGTGTAGATATTTCCATGTTTATACAGATCACGGTGTAGATATTTCCTTGTTTATACAAATAGCGGTGTAGTTATTTCCATGTTTATACAGATAGCGGTGTAGATATTTCCATGTATATACAGATGGCTGTGTAGATATTTCCATGTTTATACAGAAGGCTGTGTAGATATTTCCATGTTTATAAAGATGACTTTGTAGGTATTTCCATGTTTATACAGATGGCTGTGTAGATATTTCCATGTTTATACAGATGACTTTGTAGGTATTTCCATTTTTATACAGATGGCGGTGAACATATTTCCATGTTTATAGAGATAGCTGTGTAGATATTTCCATGTTTATACAAATAGCAGTGTAGATATGTCCATGTTTATACAGAACGCGGTGTAGATATTTCCATGTTTATACAGATCGCGGTGTAGATATTTCCATGTTTATACAGATAGCGGTGTAGATATTTCCATGTTTTTACAGATACTGGTGTAGATATTTCCATGTTTACACAGATTGCGGTGTAGATATTTCCATCTTTCTACAGATGGCATTGTAGATATTTCCATGTTTATACAGATGGCGGTGTATATATTTCCATGTTTATATAGATGGTGGTGTAGATATTACCATGTTTATACAGATAGCGGTGTAGATATTTCCATGTTTATACAGATCGTGGTGAAGATATTTCCATGTTTATACAGATCGCGGTGTAGATATTTCCATGTTTATACAGATAGCGGTGTAGATATTTCCATGTTTATACAAATCGTGGTGAAGATATTTCCATGTTTATACAGATAGCGGTGTAGATATTTCCATGTTTTTACAGATATTGGTGTAGATATTTCCATGTTTACACAGATTGCGGTGTAGATATTTCCATCTTTCTACAGACGGCATTGTAGATATTTCCATGTTTATTCAGATGGCTGTGTAGGTATTTCCATGTTTATATAGATGGTGGTGTAGATATTACAATGTTTATACAGATAGTGGTGTAGATATTTCCATGTTTATACAGATCCTGGTGTGGATATTTCCATGTTTATACAGATCGCGGTGTAGATATTTCCATGTTTATACAGATCGCGGTGTAGATATTTCCATGTTTATACAGATAGCGGTGTAGATATTTCCATGTTTATACAGATCGTGGTGAAGATATTTCCATGTTTATACAGATCGCGGAGTAGATATTTCCATGTTTATACAGATCGCGGTGTAGATATTTCCATGTTTATACAGATCGCGGTGTAGATATTTCCATGTTTATACAGATAGCGGTGTAGATATTTCCATGTTTTTACAGATATTGGTGTAGATATTTCCATGTTTACACAGATTGCGGTGTAGATATTTCCATCTTTCTACAGATGGCATTGTAGATATTTCCATGATTATAGAGATGGCGGTGTAGATATTTCCATGTTTATATAGATGGTGGTGTAGATATTACCATGTTTATACAGATAGCGGTGTAGATATTTCCATGTTTATACAGATAGCGGTGTAGATATTTCCATTTTAATACAGATGGCAGTGTAGATATTTCCATGTCTATAGAGATGTCGGTGTAGATATTTCCATGTTCATTGAGATAGCTGTGTAGATATATCCATGTTCATAGAGATAGCAGTGAGGATATTTCCATGTTTATAAAGATAGCAGTGTAGATATTTCCATTTTTATAGAGATAGCAGTTTTGATATTTCATATTTATACAGATAGAGGTGTAGATATTTCCATGTTTATACAGATTGCGGTGTAGATATTTCCATGTTTATACAGATCGTGGTGAAGATATTTCCATGTTTATACAGATCACGGTGTAGATATTTCTATGTTTATACAGATCGCAGTGTAGATATTTCCATGTTTATACAGATAGCGGTGTATATATTTCCATGTTTATACAGATATCGGTGTTGATATTTCCATGTTTATACAGATGGCAGTGTAGATATTTCCATGTTTATAGAGATGGCGGTGTAGATATTTCCACGTTCATTGAGATAACGTTGTAGATATATCCATGTTCATAGAGATAGCAGTGAGGATATTTCCTTGTTTATACAGATAGCAGTGTAGATATTTCCATTTTTATAGAGATAGCGGTTTTGATATTTCATATTTATACAGATAGAGGTGTAGTTATTTCCATGTTTATAGAGATAGCGGTGTAGATATTTCCATATTTCTACAGATGACTGTGTAGATATTTCCATGTTTGTACAGATGGCACTGTAGATATTTCCATGTTTATAGAGATAGCGGTGTAGATATTTTCATGTTTATTCAGATTGCGGTGGAGATATGTCAATGTTTATACAGATAGCAATGGATATATTTCCATGTTAAAACACATAGCAGTGTAGATATTTCCATGTTTATACAGATCACGGTGTAGATATTTCCATGTTTATACAAATCATGTTGTAGATATTTCCATGTTTATACAGATCTCGGTGTAGATATTACCATGTTTATAAGGATAGAGGTGCAAATATTTCCATATTTATGCAGATAGCGGTTTAGTTATTAGCAGGTTTATACAGATAGTGGTGTAGATATTTCCAAGTATAAACAGATGTCTGTGTATATATTTCCATGTGTATACAGATGGAGGTGTAGATATTTCCTTGTTTATACAAATAGCGGTGTAGTTATTTACATGTTTATACAGATCACGGTGTAGATATTTCCTTGTTTATACAAATAGCAGTGTAGTTATTTCCATGTTTATACAAATCGTGGTGAAGATATTTCCATGTTTATACAGATCGCGGTGTAGATATTTCCATGTTTATACAGATTGCGGTGTAGATATTTCCATGTTTATACAGATAGCGGTGTAGATATTTCCATGTTTTTACTGATATTGGTGTAAATATTTCCATGTTTACACAGATTGCGGTGTAGATATTTCCATCTTTCTACAGATGGCATTGTAGATATTTCCATGATTATACAGATGGCGGTGTAGATATTTCCATGTTTATATAGATGGTGGTATAGATATTACCATGTTTATACAGATAGCGGTGTAGATATTTCCATGTTTATACAGATAGCGGTGTAGATATTTCCATTTTTATACAGATATCGGTGTAGATATTTCCATTTTTATACAGATGGCAGTGTAGATATTTCCATGTTTATAGAGATGTCGGTGTAGATATTTCCATGTTCATTGAGATAGCTGTGTAGATATATCCATGTTCATAGAGATAGCAGTGAGGATATTTCCATGTTTATACAGATAGCAGTGTAGATATTTCCATTTTTATAGAGATAGCGGTTTTGATATTTCATATTTATACAGATAGAGGTGTAGATATTTCCATGTTTATACAGATTGCGGTGTAGATATTTCCATGTTTATACAGATCGTGGTGAAGATATTTCCATGTTTATACAGATCGCGGTGTAGATATTTCTATGTTTATACAGATCGCAGTGTAGATATTTCCATGTTTATACAGATAGCGGTGTATATATTTCCATGTTTATACAGATAGCGGTGTAGATATTTCCATGTTTATACAGATGGCAGTGTAGATATTTCCATGTTTATAGAGATGGCGGTGTAGATATTTCCACGTTCATTGAAATAGCGGTGTAGATATATCCATGTTCATAGAGATAGCAGTGAGTATATTTCCATGTTTATACAGATAGCAGTGTAGATATTTCCATTTTTATAGAGATAGCGGTTTTGATATTTCATATTTATACAGATAGAGGTGTAGTTATTTCCATGTTTATAGAGATAGCGGTGTAGATATTTCCATATTTCTACAGATGACTGTGTAGATATTTCCATGTTTGTACAGATATCAGTGTAGATATTTCCATGTTTATAGAGATAGCGGTTTAGATATTTTCATGTTTATACAGATTGCGGTGGAGATATGTCAATGTTTATACAGATAGCAATGGATATATTTCCATGTTAATACACATAGCAGTGTAGATATTTCCATGTTTATACGATCACGGTGTAGATATTTCCATGTTTATACAGATCATGTTGTAGATATTTCCATGTTTATACAGATCACGGTGTTGATATTACCATGTTTATAAGGATAGAGGTGCAAATATTTCCACATTTATGCAGATAGCGGTTTAGTTATTAGCAGGTTTATACAGATAGTGGTGTAGATATTTCCATGTATAAACAGATGTCTGTGTATATATTTCCATGTTTATACAGATGGAGGTGTAGATATTTCCTTGTTTATACAAATAGCGGTGTAGTTATTTCCATGTTTATACAGATCACGGTGTAGATATTTCCTTGTTTATACAAATAGCGGTGTAGTTATTTCCATGTTTATACAGATAGCGGTGTAGATATTTCCTTGTTTCTACAAATAGCGGTGTAGATATTTCCATATTTATACAGATCACGGTGTAGATATTTCCTTGTTTATAGAAATAGCGGTGTAGTTATTTCCATGTTTATACAAATAGCGGTGTAGATATTTCCATGTATATACAGATGGCTGTGTAGATATTTCCATGTTTATACAGATGGCTGTGTAGATATTTCCATGTTTATACAGATGACTTTGTAGGTATTTATATTTTTATACAGATGGCGGTGAACATATTTCCATGTTTATAGAGATAGCTGTGTAGATATTTCCATGTTTATACAAATAGCAGTGTAGATATATCCATGTTTATACAGATCGTGGTGTAGATATTTCCATGTTTATATAGAACGCGGTGTAGATATTTCCATGTTTATACAGATAGCGGTGTAGATATTTCCATCTTTTTACAGATACTGGTGTAGATATTTCCATGTTTACACAGATTGCGGTGTAGATATTTCCATCTTTCTACAGATGGCATTGTAGATATTTCCATGTTTATACAGATGGCGGTGTAGATATTTCCATGTTTATATAGATGGTGGTGTAGATATTACCATGTTCATACAGATAGCGGTGTAGATATTTCCATGTTTATACAGATCGTGGTGAAGCTATTTCCATGTTTATACAGATCGCGGTGTAGATATCTCCATGTTTATACAGATGGCGGTGTAGATATTTCCATGTTTATATAGATGGTGGTGTAGATATTACAATGTTTATACAGATAGCGGTGTAGATATTTCCATGTTTATACAGATCGTGGTGAAGATATTTCCATGTTTATACAGACCGCGGTGTAGATATTTCCATGTTTATACATATAGCAGTGTAGATATTTCCATGTTTATACAGATCGTGGTGAAGCTATTTCCATGTTTATACAGATCGCGGTGTAGATATTTCCATGTTTATACAGATAGCGGTGTAGATATATCCATGTTTATACAGATCGCAGTGTAGATATTTCCATGTTTATACAGATCGCGGTGTAATTTCCATGTTTATACAGATAGCGGTGTAGATATTTCCATGTTTTTACAGATAGTGGTGTAGATATTTCCATGTTTACACAGATTGCGGTGTAGATATTTCCATCTTTCTACAGATGGCATTGTAGATATTTCCATCTTTATACAGATGGCGGTGTAGATATTTCCATGTTTATATAGATGGTGATGTAGATATTACCATGTTTATACAGATAGCGGTGTAGATATTTCCATATTTATACAGATCGTGGTGAAGATATTTCCATGTTTATACAGATCGCGGTGTAGATATTTCCATGTTTATACAGATAGCGGTGTAGATATTTCCGTGTTTATACAGATCGTGGTGAAGATATTTCCATGTTTATACAGATAGCGGTGTAGATATTTCCATGTTTTTACAGATATTGGTGTAGATATTTCCATGTTTACACAGATTGCGGTGTAGATGTTTCCATCTTTCTACAGACGGCATTGTAGATATTTCCATGTTTATTCAGATGGCGGTGTAGGTATTTCCATGTTTGTATAGATGGTGGTGTAGATATTACAATGTTTATACAGATAGCGGTGTAGATATTTCCATGTTTATACAGATTGTGGTGTGGATATTTCCATGTTTATACAGATCGCGGTGTAGATATTTCCGTGTTTATACAGATCGCGGTGTAGATATTTCCGTGTTTATACAGATAGCGGTGTAGATATTTCCATGTTTATACAGATCGTGGTGAAGATATTTCCATGTTTATACAGATCGCGGTGTAGATATTTCCATGTTTATACAGATCGCGGTGTAGATATTTCCATGTTTATACAGATAGCGGTGTACATATTTCCATGTTTTTACAGATATTGGTGTAGATATTTCCATGTTTACACAGATTGCGGTGTAGATATTTCCATCTTTCTACAGATGGCATTGTAGATATTTCCATGATTATAGAGATGGCGGTGTAGATATTTCCATGTTTATATAGATGGTGGTGTAGATATTTTCATGTTTATACAGGTAGCGGTGTAGATATTTCCATGTTTACAAAGATGGCGGTGTAGATATTTCCATGTTTATTGAGATAGCTTTGTAGACATTTCCAGGCTTATACAGATAGTGGTGTAGATATTTCCATGTTTATAGAGATAGCGGTGTAGATATTTCCATATTTATACATATAGCGGTGTAGATATTTCCATGTTTATAGTGATAGCGGTGTAGGAATTTCCAGGTTTATAGTGATAGCGGTGTAGATATTTCCATGTTTATACGGATAGCGGTGTAGATATTTCCATGTTTATACGGATAGCGGTGTTGATATTTCCATGTTTATACAGATACCACTGTAGGTATTTCCATGCTAATACAGATAGCGATGTAGATATTTCCATGTTTATACAGATGGCTGTGTAGATATTTCCATCTTTATACAGACGGCAGTGTAGATATTTCCATGTTTATGCAGATGGTGGTGTTGATATTTCCGTGTTTACAGAGATAGCGGTGCAGATACTTCCATCTTTGCACAGATTGCGGTGTAGGTATTTCCATCTTTACACAGATAGTGGTGTAGATATTTCCATGTTTATACAGATAGCGGTGTAGGTATTTCCATGTTTATACAGATAGCGGTGTAGATATTTCCATTTTTATAGAAATAGCGGTCTTGATATTTCATATTTATACAGATAGAGTTGTAGTTATTTCCATGTTTATAGAGATAGCGGTGTAGATATTTCCATATTTCTACAGATGACTGTGTAGATATTTCCATGTTTGTACAGACGGCAGTGTAGATATTTCCATGTTTATGGAGATAGCGGTGTAGATATTTTCATGTTTATTCAGATTGCGGTGGAGATATGTCAATGTTTATACAGATAGCAATGGATATATTTCCACGTTAATACACATAGCAGTGTAGATATTTCCATGTTTATACAGATCACGGTGTAGATATTTCCATGTTTATACAGATCATGTTGTAGATATTTCCATGTTTATACAGATGGCGGTGTTGATATCATGTTTATAAGGATAGCGGTGCAAATATTTCCACATTTATGCAGATAGCGGTTTAGTTATTAGCATGTTTATACAGATAACGATGTAGTTATTTCCATGTATAAACAGATGTCTGTGTATATATTTCCATGTTTAAACAGATGGCGGTGTAGATATATCCTTGTTAATACAAATAGAGGTGTAGTTATTTCCATGTTTATACAGATCACGGTGTAGATATTTCCTTGTTTATACAAATAGCGGTGTGGTTATTTCCATGTTTATACAGATAGCGGTGTAGATATTTCCTTGTTTATACAAATAGCGGTGTAGATACTTCCATGTTTATACAGATCACGGTGTAGACATTTCCTTGTTTATACAAATAGCGGTGTAGTTATTTCCATGTTTATACAGATAGCGGTGTAGATATTTCCATGTATATACAGATGGTTTTGTAGATATTTCCATGTTTATACAGATGGCTGTGTAGATATTTCCATGTTTATACAGATGGCGGTGTAGATATTTCCATGTTTATACAGATCACGGTGTAGATATTTCCATGTTTATACAGATGGCGGTGTAGATATTTCCATGTTTACATAGATGGTGGTGTAGATATTACCATGTTTATACAGATAGCGGTGTAGATATTTCCATGTTTATACAGATCGTGGTGAAGATATTTCCATGTTTATACAGATCGCGGTGTAGATATTTCCATGTTTATACAGATAGTGGTGTAGATATTTCCATGTTTACTCAGATCGTGGTGAAGATATTTCCATGTTTATACAGATAGCGGTGTAGATATTTCCATATTTTTACAGATATTGGTGTAGATATTTCCATGTTTACACAGATTGCGGTGTAGATAATTCCATCTTTCTACAGATGGCATTGTAGATATTTCCATGTTTATACAGATGGCGGTGTAGATATTTCCATGTTTATATAGATGGTGGTGTAGATATTTCCAGGTTTATACAGATAGCGGTGTAGATATTTCCATGTTTATATAGATGGTGGTGTAGATATTACCATGTTTATACAGATAGCGGTGTAGATATTTCCATGTTTATATAGATGGTGGTGTAGATATTACCATGTTTATACAGATAGCGGTGTAGATATTTCCATGTTTATACAGATCGTGGTGAAGATAATTCCATGTTTATACAGATCGCGGTGTAGATATTTCCATGTTTATACAGATAGTGGTGTAGATATTTCCATGTTTATACAGATCGTGGTGAAGATATTTCCATGTTTATGCAGATCGCGGTGTAGATATTTCCATGTTTATACAGATCGCAGTGTAGATATTTCCATGTTTATACAGATCGCGGTGTAATTTCCATGTTTATACAGATAGCGGTGTAGATATTTCCATGTTTTTACAGATATTGGTGTAGATATTTCCATGTTTACACAGATTGCGGTGTAGATATTTCCATTTTTCTACAGATGGCATTGTAGATATTTCCATCTTTATACAGATGGCAGTGTAGATATTTCCATGTTTATATAGATGGTGATGTAGATATTACCATGTTTATACAGATAGCGGTGTAGATATTTCCATATTTATACAGATCGTGGTGAAGATATTTCCATGTTTATACAGATCGCGGTGTAGATATTTCCATGTTTATACAGATAGCGGTGTAGATATTTCTATGTTTATAGAGATCGCAGTGTAGATATTTCCAGGTTTATACAGATAGCGGTGTATATATTTCCATGTTTATACAGATAGCGGTGTAGATATTTCCATGTTTATACAGATGGCAGTGTAGATATTTCCATGTTTATAGAGATGGCGGTGTAGATATTTCCACGTTCATTGAGATAGCGGTGTAGATATATCCATGTTCATAGAGATAGCAGTGAGGATATTTCCATGTTTATACAGATAGCAGTGTAGATATTTCCATTTTTATAGAGATAGCAGTTTTGATATTCCATATTTATACAGATAGAGGTGTTGTTATTTCCATGTTTATATAGATAGCGGTGTAGATATTTCCATATTTCTACAGATGACTGTGTAGATATTTCCATCTTTCTACAGATGGCATTGTAGATATTTCCATGTTTATACAGATGGCGGTGTATATATTTCCATGTTTATATAGATGGTGGTGTAGATATTACCATGTTTATACAGATAGTGGTTTAGATATTTCCATGTTTATACAGATCGTGGTGAAGCTATTTCCATGTTTATACAGATCGCGGTGTAGATATTTCCATGTTTATTCAGATAACGGTGTAGATATTTCCATGTTTATACAGATCGTGGTGAAGATATTTCCATGTTTATACAGATAGCGGTGTAGATATTTCCATGTTTTTACACATATTGGTGTAGATATTTCCATGTTTACACAGATTGCGGTGTAGATATTTCCATCTTTCTACTGATGGCATTGTAGATATTTCCATGTTTATACAGATAGCGGTGTAGATATTTCCATGTTTACATAGATGGTGGTGAAGATATTACAATGTTTATACAGATAGCGGTGTAGATATTTCCATGTTTATACAGATCGTGGTGAAGATATTTCCATGTTTATACAGACCGCGGTGTAGATATTTCCATGTTTATACAGATAGCGGTGTAGATATTTCCATATTTATACAGATCGTGGTGAAGCTATTTCCATGTTTATACAGATCGCGGTGTAGATATTTCCATGTTTATACAGATAGCGGTGTAGATATATCCATGTTTATATAGATCGCAGTGTAGATATTTCCATGTTTATACAGATCGCGGTGTAATTTCCATGTTTATACAGATTGCGGTGTAGATATTTCCATGTTTTTACAGATATTGGTGTAGATATTTCCATGTTTACACAGATTGCGGTGTAGATATTTCCATCTTTCTACAGATGGCATTGTAGATATTTCCATCTTTATACAGATGGCGGTGTAGATATTTCCATGTTTATATAGATGGTGATGTAGATATTACCATGTTTATACAGATAGCGGTGTAGATATTTCCATATTTATACAGATCGTGGTGAAGATATTTCCATGTTTATACAGATCGCGGTGTAGATATTTCCATGTTTATACAGATAGCGGTGTAGATATTTCTATGTTTATAGAGATCGCAGTGTAGATATTTCCAGGTTTATACAGATAGCGGTGTATATATTTCCATGTTTATACAGATAGCGGTGTAGATATTTCCATGTTTATACAGATGGCAGTGTAGATATTTCCATGTTTATAGAGATGGCGGTGTAGATATTTCCACGTTCATTGAGATAGCGGTGTAGATATATCCATGTTCATAGAGATAGCAGTGAGGATATTTCCATGTTTATACAGATAGCAGTGTAGATATTTCCATTTTTATAGAGATAGCGGTTTTGATATTCCATATTTATACAGATAGAGGTGTTGTTATTTCCATGTTTATATAGATAGCGGTGTAGATATTTCCATATTTCTACAGATGACTGTGTAGATATTTCCATGTTTGTACAGATGGCAGTGTAGATATTTCCATGTTTATAGAGATAGCGGTGTAGATATTTTCATGTTTATTCAGATTTCGGAGGAGATATGTCAATGTTTATACAGATAGCAATGGATATATTTCCACGTTAATACACATAGCAGTGTAGATATTTCCATGTTTATACAGATCACGGTGTAGATATTTCCATGTTTATACAGATCATGTTGTAGATATTTCCATGTTTATACAGATCGCGGTGTTGATATTACCATGTTTATAAGGATAGAGTTGCATATATTTCCACATTTATGCAGATAGCGGTTTAGTTATTAGCATGTTTATACAGATAGCGGTGTAAATATTTCCATGTATATACAGATGGCTGTGTAGATATTTCCATGTTTATACAGATGGCTGTGTAGATATTTCCATGTTTATACAGATGACTTTGTAGGTATTTCCATTTTTATACAGATGGCGTTGTAGATATTTCCATGTTCATAGAGATAGCTGTGCAGATATTTCCATGTTTATACAGATAGCGGTGTAGATATATCCATGTTTATACAGATCACGGTGTAGATATTTCCATGTTTATGCAGATCGCGGTGTAGATATTTCGATGTTTATACAGATAGCGGTGTAGATATTTCCATGTTTTTACAGATATTGGTGTAGATATTTCCATGTTTACACAGATTGCGGTGTAGATATTTCCATCTTTCTACAGATGGCATTGTAGATATTTCCATGATTATACAGATGGCGGTGTAGATATTTCCATGTTTATATACATGGTGGTGTAGATATTAACAAGTTTATACAGATAGCGATGTAGATATTTCCATGTTTATACAGACAGCGGTGTAGATATTTCCATTTTTATACAGATGGCAGTGTAGATATTTCCATGTTTATAGAGATGTCGGTGTAGATATTTCCATGTTCATTGAGATAGCTGTGTAGATATATCCATGTTCATAGAGATAGCAGTGAGTATATTTCCATGTTTATACAGATAGCAGTGTAGACATTTCCATTTTTATAGAGATAGCGGTTTAGATATTTCATATTTATACAGATAGAGGTGTAGATATTTCCATGTTTATACAGATTGCGGTGTAGATATTTCCATGTTTATACAGATCGTGGTGAAGATATTTCCATGTTTATACAGATCGCGGTGTAGATATTTCTATGTTTATAGAGATCGCAGTGTAGATATTTCCAGGTTTAGACAGATAGCGGTGTATATATTTCCATGTTTATACAGATAGCGGTGTAGATATTTCCATGTTTATACAGATGGCAGTGTAGATATTTCCATGTTTATAGAGATGGCGGTATAGATATTTCCACGTTCATTGAGATAGCGGTGTAGATATATCCATGTTCATAGAGATAGCAGTGAGGATATTTCCATGTTTATACAGTTAGCAGTGTAGATATTTCCATTTTTATAGAGATAGCGGTTTTGATATTCCATATTTATACAGATAGAGGTGTAGTTATTTCCATGTTTATATTGATAGCGGTGTAGATATTTCCATATTTCTACAGATGACTGTGTAGATATTTCCATGTTTGTACAGATGGCAGTGTAGATATTTCCATGTTTATAGAGATAGCGGTGTAGATATTTTCATGTTTATTCAGATTTCGGAGGAGATATGTCAATGTTTATACAGATAGCAATGGATATATTTCCACGTTAATACACATAGCAGTGTAGATATTTCCATGTTTATACAGATCACGGTGTAGATATTTCCATGTTTATACAGATCATGTTGTAGATATTTCCATGTTTATACAGATCGCGGTGTTGATATTACCATGTTTATAAGGATAGAGTTGCAAATATTTCCACATTAATGCAGATAGCGGTTTAGTTATTAGCATGTTTATGCAGATAGCGGTGTAGATATTTCCATGTTTATACAGATCGCGGTGTAGATATTTCCATGTTTATACAGATAGCGGTGTAGATATTTCCATGTTTTTACTGATATTGGTGTAGATATTTCCATGTTTACACAGATTGCGGTGTAGATATTTCCATCTTTCTACAGATGGCATTGTAGATATTTTCATGATTATACAGATGGCGGTGTAGATATTTCCATGTTTATATAGATGGTGGTATAGATATTACCATGTTTATACAGATAGCGGTGTAGATATTTCCATGTTTATACAGATAGCGGTGTAGATATTTCCATTTTTATACAGATGGCAGTGTAGATATTTCCAAGTTTATAGAGATGTCGGTGTAGATATTTCCATGTTCATTGAGATAGCTGTGTAGATATATCCATGTTCATAGAGATAGCAGTGAGGATATTTCCATGTTTATACAGATAGCAGTGTAGATATTTCCATTTTTATAGAGATAGCGGTTTTGATATTTCATATTTATACAGATAGAGGTGTAGATATTTCCATGTTTATACAGATTGCGGTGTAGATATTTCCATGTTTATACAGATCGTGGTGGAGATATTTCCATGTTTATACAAATAGCGGTGTAGTTATTTCCATGTTTATACAGATAGCGGTGTAAATATTTCCATGTATATACAGATGGCTGTGTAGATATTTCCATGTTTATACAGATGGCTGTGTAGATATTTCCATGTTTATACAGATGACTTTGTAGGTATTTCCATTTTTATACAGATGGCGTTGTAGATATTTCCATGTTTATAGAGATAGCTGTGCAGATATTTCCATGTTTATACAGATAGCGGTGTAGATATATCCATGTTTATACAGATCGCGGTGTAGATATTTCCATGTTTATGCAGATCGCGGTGTAGATATTTCGATGTTTATACAGATAGCGGTGTAGATATTTCCATGTTTTTACTGATATTGGTGTAGATATTTCCATGTTTACACAGATTGCCGTGTAGATATTTCCATCTTTCTACAGATGGCATTGTAGATATTTCCATGATTATACAGATGGCGGTGTAGATATTTCCATGTTTATATACATGGTGGTGTAGATATTAACATGTTTATACAGATAGCGATGTAGATATTTCCATGTTTATACAGACAGCGGTGTAGATATTTCCATTTTTATACAGATGGCAGTGTAGATATTTCCATGTTTATAGAGATGTCGGTGTAGATATTTCCATGTTCATTGAGATAGCTGTGGAGATATATCCATGTTCATAGAGATAGCAGTGAGTATATTTCCATGTTTATACAGATAGCAGTGTAGACATTTCCATTTTTATAGAGATAGCGGTTTAGATATTTCATATTTATACAGATAGAGGTGTAGATATTTCCATGTTTATACAGATTGCGGTGTAGATATTTCCATGTTTATACAGATCGTGGTGAAGATATTTCCATGTTTATACAGATCGCGGTGTAGATATTTCTATGTTTATAGAGATCGCAGTGTAGATATTTCCAGGTTTATACAGATAGCGGTGTATATATTTCCATGTTTATACAGATAGCGGTGTAGATATTTCCATGTTTATACAGATGGCAGTGTAGATATTTCCATGTTTACACAGATTGCGGTGTAGATATTTCCATCTTTCTACAGATGGCATTGTAGATATTTCCATGATTATAGAGATGGCGGTGTAGATATTTCCATGTTTATATAGATGGTGGTGTAGATATTACCATGTTTATACAGATAGCGGTGTAGATATTTCCATGTTTATACAGATAGCGGTGTAGATATTTCCATTTTTATACAGATGGCAGTGTAGATATTTCCATGTCTATAGAGATGTCGGTGTAGATATTTCCATGTTCATTGAGATAGCTGTGTAGATATATCCATGTTCATAGAGATAGCAGTGAGGATATTTCCATGTTTATAAAGATAGCAGTGTAGATATTTCCATTTTTATAGAGATAGCAGTTTTGATATTTCATATTTATACAGATAGAGGTGTAGATATTTCCATGTTTATACAGATTGCGGTGTAGATATTTCCATGTTTATACAGATCGTGGTGAAGATATTTCCATGTTTATACAGATCGCGGTGTAGATATTTCTATGTTTATACAGATCGCAGTGTAGATATTTCCATGTTTATACAGATAGTGGTGTATATATTTCCATGTTTATACAGATAGCGGTGTTGATATTTCCATGTTTATACAGATGGCAGTGTAGATATTTCCATGTTTATAGAGATGGCGGTGTAGATATTTCCACGTTCATTGAGATAATGGTATAGATATATCCATGTTCATAGAGATAGCAGTGAGGATATTTCCATGTTTATACAGATAGCAGTGTAGATATTTCCATTTTTATAGAGACAGCGGTTTTGATATTTCATATTTATACAGATAGAGGCGTAGTTATTTCCATGTTTATAGAGATAGCGGTGTAGATATTTCCATATTTCTACAGATGACTGTGTAGATATTTCCATGTTTGTACAGATGGCACTGTAGATATTTCCATGTTTAGAGAGATAGCGGTGTAGATATTTTCATGTTTATTCAGATTGCGGTGGAGATATGTCAATGTTTATACAGAGAGCAATGGATATATTTCCACGTTAATACACATAGCAGTGTAGATATTTCCATGTTTATACAGATCACGGTGTAGATATTTCCATGTTTATACAAATCATGTTGTAGATATTTCCATGTTTATACAGATCTCGGTGTTGATATTACCATGTTTATAAGGATAGAGGTGCAAATATTTCCATATTTATGCAGATAGCGGTTTAGTTATTAGCAGGTTTATACAGATAATGGTGTAGATATTTCCATGTATAAACAGATGTCTGTGTATATATTTCCATGTGTATACAGATGGAGGTGTAGATATTTCCTTGTTTATACAAATAGCGGTGTAGTTATTTACATGTTTATACAGATCACGGTGTAGATATTTCCTTGTTTATACAAATAGCGGTGTAGTTATTTCCATGTTTATACATATCGTGGTGAAGATATTTCCATGTTTATACAGATCGCGGTGTAGATATTTCCATGTTTATACAGATCGCGGTGTAGATATTTCCATGTTTATACAGATAGCGGTGTAGATATTTCCATGTTTTTACTGATATTGGTGTAGATATTTCCATGTTTATACAGATGGCAGTGTAGATATTTCCATGTTTATAGAGATGGCGGTGTAGATATTTCCACGTTCATTGAGATAGCGGTGTAGATATATAAATGTTCATAGAGATAGCAGTGAGTATATTTCCATGTTTATACAGATAGCAGTGTAGATATTTCCATTTTTATAGAGATAGCGGTTTTGATATTTCATATTTATACAGATAGAGGTGTAGTTATTTCCATGTTTATAGAGATAGCGGTGTAGATATTTCCATATTTCTACAGATGACTGTGTAGATATTTCCATGTTTGTACAGATATCAGTGTAGATATTTCCATGTTTATAGAGATAGCGGTTTAGATATTTTCATGTTTATACAGATTGCGGTGGAGATATGTCAATGTTTATACAGATAGCAATGGATATATTTCCATGTTAATACACATAGCAGTGTAGTTATTTCCATGTTTATACGATCACGGTGTAGATATTTCCATGTTTATACAGATCATGTTGTAGATATTTCCATGTTTATACAGATCACGGTGTTGATATTACCATGTTTATAAGGATAGAGGTGCAAATATTTCCACATTTATGCAGATAGCGGTTTAGTTATTAGCAGGTTTATACAGATAGTGGTGTAGATATTTCCATGTATAAACAGATGTCTGTGTATATATTTCCATGTTTATACAGATGGAGGTGTAGATATTTCCTTGTTTATACAAATAGCGGTGTAGTTATTTCCAGGTTTATACAGATCACGGTGTAGATATTTCCTTGTTTATACAAATAGCGGTGTAGTTATTTCCATGTTTATACAGATAGCGGTGTAGATATTTCCTTGTTTATACAAATAGCGGTGTAGATATTTCCATGTTTATACAGATCACGGTGTAGATATTTCCCTGTTTATACAAATAGCGGTGTAGTTATTTCCATGTTTATACAAATAGCGGTGTAGATATTTCCATGTATATACAGATGGCTGTGTAGATATTTCCATGTTTATACAGATGGCTGTGTAGATATTTCCATGTTTATACAGATGACTTTGTAGGTATTTATATTTTTATACAGATGGCGGTGAACATATTTCCATGTTTATAGAGATAGCTGTGTAGATATTTCCATGTTTATAGAAATAGCAGTGTAGATATATCCATGTTTATACAGATCGCGGTGTAGATATTTCCATGTTTATATAGAACGCGGTGTAGATATTTCCATATTTATACAGATAGCGGTGTAGATATTTCCATGTTTTTACAGATATTGGTGTAGATATTTCCATGTTTACACAGATTGCGGTGTAGATATTTCCATCTTTCTACAGATGGCATTGTAGATATTTCCATGTTTATACAGATAGCGGTGTAGATATTTCCATGTTTATACAGATCGTGGTGAAGATATTTCCATGTTTATACAGATCACGGTGTAGATATTTCCATGTTTATACAGATCGCGGTGTAGATATTTCCATGTTTATACAGATAGCGGTGTATATATTTCCATGTTTTTACAGATATTGGTGTAGATATTTCCATGTTTACACAGATTGCGGTGTAGATATTTCCATCTTTCTACAGATGGCATTGTAGATATTTCCATGATTATAGAGATGGCGGTGTAGATATTTCCATGTTTATACAGATAGCGGTGTAGATATTTCCATGTTTATACAGATCGTGGTGAAGATATTTCCATGTTTATACAGATCGCGGTGTAGATATTTCCATGTTTATACAGATCACGGTGTAGATATTTCCTTGTTTATACAAATAGCGGTGTAGTTATTTCCATGTTTATACAGATAGCGGTGTAAATATTTCCATGTATATACAGATGGCTGTGTAGATATTTCCATGTTTATACAGATGGCTGTGTAGATATTTCCATGTTTATACAGATGACTTTGTAGGTATTTCCATTTTTATACAGATGGCGTTGTAGATATTTCCATGTTTATAGAGATAGCTGTGCAGATACTTCCATGTTTATACAGATAGCGGTGTAGATATATCCATGTTTATACAGATCACGGTGTAGATATTTCCATGTTTATGCAGATCGCGGTGTAGATATTTTGATGTTTATACAGATCGCAGTGTAGATATTTCCATGTTTATACAGATCGCGGTGTAATTTCCATGTTTATACAGATAGCGGTGTAGATATTTCCATGTTTTTACAGATATTGGTGTAGATATTTCCATGTTTACACAGATTGCGGTGTAGATATTTCCATTTTTCTACAGATGGCATTGTAGATATTTCCATCTTTATACAGATGGCAGTGTAGATATTTCCATGTTTATATAGATGGTGATGTAGATATTACCATGTTTATACAGATAGCGGTGTAGATATTTCCATATTTATACAGATCGTGGTGAAGATATTTCCATGTTTATACAGATCGCGGTGTAGATATTTCCATGTTTATACAGATAGCGGTGTAGATATTTCTATGTTTATAGAGATCGCAGTGTAGATATTTCCAGGTTTATACAGATAGCGGTGTATATATTTCCATGTTTATACAGATAGCGGTGTAGATATTTCCATGTTTATACAGATGGCAGTGTAGATATTTCCATGTTTATAGAGATGGCGGTGTAGATATTTCCACGTTCATTGAGATAGCGGTGTAGATATATCCATGTTCATAGAGATAGCAGTGAGGATATTTCCATGTTTATACAGATAGCAGTGTAGATATTTCCATTTTTATAGAGATAGCAGTTTTGATATTCCATATTTATACAGATAGAGGTGTTGTTATTTCCATGTTTATATAGATAGCGGTGTAGATATTTCCATATTTCTACAGATGACTGTGTAGATATTTCCATCTTTCTACAGATGGCATTGTAGATATTTCCATGTTTATACAGATGGCGGTGTATATATTTCCATGTTTATATAGATGGTGGTGTAGATATTACCATGTTTATACAGATAGTGGTTTAGATATTTCCATGTTTATACAGATCGTGGTGAAGCTATTTCCATGTTTATACAGATCGCGGTGTAGATATTTCCATGTTTATTCAGATAACGGTGTAGATATTTCCATGTTTATACAGATCGTGGTGAAGATATTTCCATGTTTATACAGATAGCGGTGTAGATATTTCCATGTTTTTACACATATTGGTGTAGATATTTCCATGTTTACACAGATTGCGGTGTAGATATTTCCATCTTTCTACTGATGGCATTGTAGATATTTCCATGTTTATACAGATAGCGGTGTAGATATTTCCATGTTTACATAGATGGTGGTGAAGATATTACAATGTTTATACAGATAGCGGTGTAGATATTTCCATGTTTATACAGATCGTGGTGAAGATATTTCCATGTTTATACAGACCGCGGTGTAGATATTTCCATGTTTATACAGATAGCGGTGTAGATATTTCCATATTTATACAGATCGTGGTGAAGCTATTTCCATGTTTATACAGATCGCGGTGTAGATATTTCCATGTTTATACAGATAGCGGTGTAGATATATCCATGTTTATATAGATCGCAGTGTAGATATTTCCATGTTTATACAGATCGCGGTGTAATTTCCATGTTTATACAGATTGCGGTGTAGATATTTCCATGTTTTTACAGATATTGGTGTAGATATTTCCATGTTTACACAGATTGCGGTGTAGATATTTCCATCTTTCTACAGATGGCATTGTAGATATTTCCATCTTTATACAGATGGCGGTGTAGATATTTCCATGTTTATATAGATGGTGATGTAGATATTACCATGTTTATACAGATAGCGGTGTAGATATTTCCATATTTATACAGATCGTGGTGAAGATATTTCCATGTTTATACAGATCGCGGTGTAGATATTTCCATGTTTATACAGATAGCGGTGTAGATATTTCTATGTTTATAGAGATCGCAGTGTAGATATTTCCAGGTTTATACAGATAGCGGTGTATATATTTCCATGTTTATACAGATAGCGGTGTAGATATTTCCATGTTATACAGATGGCAGTGTAGATATTTCCATGTTTATAGAGATGGCGGTGTAGATATTTCCACGTTCATTGAGATAGCGGTGTAGATATATCCATGTTCATAGAGATAGCAGTGAGGATATTTCCATGTTTATACAGATAGCAGTGTAGATATTTCCATTTTTATAGAGATAGCGGTTTTGATATTCCATATTTATACAGATAGAGGTGTTGTTATTTCCATGTTTATATAGATAGCGGTGTAGATATTTCCATATTTCTACAGATGACTGTGTAGATATTTCCATGTTTGTACAGATGGCAGTGTAGATATTTCCATGTTTATAGAGATAGCGGTGTAGATATTTTCATGTTTATTCAGATTTCGGAGGAGATATGTCAATGTTTATACAGATAGCAATGGATATATTTCCACGTTAATACACATAGCAGTGTAGATATTTCCATGTTTATACAGATCACGGTGTAGATATTTCCATGTTTATACAGATCATGTTGTAGATATTTCCATGTTTATACAGATCGCGGTGTTGATATTACCATGTTTATAAGGATAGAGTTGCATATATTTCCACATTTATGCAGATAGCGGTTTAGTTATTAGCATGTTTATACAGATAGCGGTGTAAATATTTCCATGTATATACAGATGGCTGTGTAGATATTTCCATGTTTATACAGATGGCTGTGTAGATATTTCCATGTTTATACAGATGACTTTGTAGGTATTTCCATTTTTATACAGATGGCGTTGTAGATATTTCCATGTTCATAGAGATAGCTGTGCAGATATTTCCATGTTTATACAGATAGCGGTGTAGATATATCCATGTTTATACAGATCACGGTGTAGATATTTCCATGTTTATGCAGATCGCGGTGTAGATATTTCGATGTTTATACAGATAGCGGTGTAGATATTTCCATGTTTTTACAGATATTGGTGTAGATATTTCCATGTTTACACAGATTGCGGTGTAGATATTTCCATCTTTCTACAGATGGCATTGTAGATATTTCCATGATTATACAGATGGCGGTGTAGATATTTCCATGTTTATATACATGGTGGTGTAGATATTAACAAGTTTATACAGATAGCGATGTAGATATTTCCATGTTTATACAGACAGCGGTGTAGATATTTCCATTTTTATACAGATGGCAGTGTAGATATTTCCATGTTTATAGAGATGTCGGTGTAGATATTTCCATGTTCATTGAGATAGCTGTGTAGATATATCCATGTTCATAGAGATAGCAGTGAGTATATTTCCATGTTTATACAGATAGCAGTGTAGACATTTCCATTTTTATAGAGATAGCGGTTTAGATATTTCATATTTATACAGATAGAGGTGTAGATATTTCCATGTTTATACAGATTGCGGTGTAGATATTTCCATGTTTATACAGATCGTGGTGAAGATATTTCCATGTTTATACAGATCGCGGTGTAGATATTTCTATGTTTATAGAGATCGCAGTGTAGATATTTCCAGGTTTAGACAGATAGCGGTGTATATATTTCCATGTTTATACAGATAGCGGTGTAGATATTTCCATGTTTATACAGATGGCAGTGTAGATATTTCCATGTTTATAGAGATGGCGGTATAGATATTTCCACGTTCATTGAGATAGCGGTGTAGATATATCCATGTTCATAGAGATAGCAGTGAGGATATTTCCATGTTTATACAGTTAGCAGTGTAGATATTTCCATTTTTATAGAGATAGCGGTTTTGATATTCCATATTTATACAGATAGAGGTGTAGTTATTTCCATGTTTATATTGATAGCGGTGTAGATATTTCCATATTTCTACAGATGACTGTGTAGATATTTCCATGTTTGTACAGATGGCAGTGTAGATATTTCCATGTTTATAGAGATAGCGGTGTAGATATTTTCATGTTTATTCAGATTTCGGAGGAGATATGTCAATGTTTATACAGATAGCAATGGATATATTTCCACGTTAATACACATAGCAGTGTAGATATTTCCATGTTTATACAGATCACGGTGTAGATATTTCCATGTTTATACAGATCATGTTGTAGATATTTCCATGTTTATACAGATCGCGGTGTTGATATTACCATGTTTATAAGGATAGAGTTGCAAATATTTCCACATTAATGCAGATAGCGGTTTAGTTATTAGCATGTTTATGCAGATAGCGGTGTAGATATTTCCATGTTTATACAGATCGCGGTGTAGATATTTCCATGTTTATACAGATAGCGGTGTAGATATTTCCATGTTTTTACTGATATTGGTGTAGATATTTCCATGTTTACACAGATTGCGGTGTAGATATTTCCATCTTTCTACAGATGGCATTGTAGATATTTTCATGATTATACAGATGGCGGTGTAGATATTTCCATGTTTATATAGATGGTGGTATAGATATTACCATGTTTATACAGATAGCGGTGTAGATATTTCCATGTTTATACAGATAGCGGTGTAGATATTTCCATTTTTATACAGATGGCAGTGTAGATATTTCCAAGTTTATAGAGATGTCGGTGTAGATATTTCCATGTTCATTGAGATAGCTGTGTAGATATATCCATGTTCATAGAGATAGCAGTGAGGATATTTCCATGTTTATACAGATAGCAGTGTAGATATTTCCATTTTTATAGAGATAGCGGTTTTGATATTTCATATTTATACAGATAGAGGTGTAGATATTTCCATGTTTATACAGATTGCGGTGTAGATATTTCCATGTTTATACAGATCGTGGTGGAGATATTTCCATGTTTATACAAATAGCGGTGTAGTTATTTCCATGTTTATACAGATAGCGGTGTAAATATTTCCATGTATATACAGATGGCTGTGTAGATATTTCCATGTTTATACAGATGGCTGTGTAGATATTTCCATGTTTATACAGATGACTTTGTAGGTATTTCCATTTTTATACAGATGGCGTTGTAGATATTTCCATGTTTATAGAGATAGCTGTGCAGATATTTCCATGTTTATACAGATAGCGGTGTAGATATATCCATGTTTATACAGATCGCGGTGTAGATATTTCCATGTTTATGCAGATCGCGGTGTAGATATTTCGATGTTTATACAGATAGCGGTGTAGATATTTCCATGTTTTTACTGATATTGGTGTAGATATTTCCATGTTTACACAGATTGCCGTGTAGATATTTCCATCTTTCTACAGATGGCATTGTAGATATTTCCATGATTATACAGATGGCGGTGTAGATATTTCCATGTTTATATACATGGTGGTGTAGATATTAACATGTTTATACAGATAGCGATGTAGATATTTCCATGTTTATACAGACAGCGGTGTAGATATTTCCATTTTTATACAGATGGCAGTGTAGATATTTCCATGTTTATAGAGATGTCGGTGTAGATATTTCCATGTTCATTGAGATAGCTGTGGAGATATATCCATGTTCATAGAGATAGCAGTGAGTATATTTCCATGTTTATACAGATAGCAGTGTAGACATTTCCATTTTTATAGAGATAGCGGTTTAGATATTTCATATTTATACAGATAGAGGTGTAGATATTTCCATGTTTATACAGATTGCGGTGTAGATATTTCCATGTTTATACAGATCGTGGTGAAGATATTTCCATGTTTATACAGATCGCGGTGTAGATATTTCTATGTTTATAGAGATCGCAGTGTAGATATTTCCAGGTTTATACAGATAGCGGTGTATATATTTCCATGTTTATACAGATAGCGGTGTAGATATTTCCATGTTTATACAGATGGCAGTGTAGATATTTCCATGTTTACACAGATTGCGGTGTAGATATTTCCATCTTTCTACAGATGGCATTGTAGATATTTCCATGATTATAGAGATGGCGGTGTAGATATTTCCATGTTTATATAGATGGTGGTGTAGATATTACCATGTTTATACAGATAGCGGTGTAGATATTTCCATGTTTATACAGATAGCGGTGTAGATATTTCCATTTTTATACAGATGGCAGTGTAGATATTTCCATGTCTATAGAGATGTCGGTGTAGATATTTCCATGTTCATTGAGATAGCTGTGTAGATATATCCATGTTCATAGAGATAGCAGTGAGGATATTTCCATGTTTATAAAGATAGCAGTGTAGATATTTCCATTTTTATAGAGATAGCAGTTTTGATATTTCATATTTATACAGATAGAGGTGTAGATATTTCCATGTTTATACAGATTGCGGTGTAGATATTTCCATGTTTATACAGATCGTGGTGAAGATATTTCCATGTTTATACAGATCGCGGTGTAGATATTTCTATGTTTATACAGATCGCAGTGTAGATATTTCCATGTTTATACAGATAGTGGTGTATATATTTCCATGTTTATACAGATAGCGGTGTTGATATTTCCATGTTTATACAGATGGCAGTGTAGATATTTCCATGTTTATAGAGATGGCGGTGTAGATATTTCCACGTTCATTGAGATAATGGTATAGATATATCCATGTTCATAGAGATAGCAGTGAGGATATTTCCATGTTTATACAGATAGCAGTGTAGATATTTCCATTTTTATAGAGACAGCGGTTTTGATATTTCATATTTATACAGATAGAGGCGTAGTTATTTCCATGTTTATAGAGATAGCGGTGTAGATATTTCCATATTTCTACAGATGACTGTGTAGATATTTCCATGTTTGTACAGATGGCACTGTAGATATTTCCATGTTTAGAGAGATAGCGGTGTAGATATTTTCATGTTTATTCAGATTGCGGTGGAGATATGTCAATGTTTATACAGAGAGCAATGGATATATTTCCACGTTAATACACATAGCAGTGTAGATATTTCCATGTTTATACAGATCACGGTGTAGATATTTCCATGTTTATACAAATCATGTTGTAGATATTTCCATGTTTATACAGATCTCGGTGTTGATATTACCATGTTTATAAGGATAGAGGTGCAAATATTTCCATATTTATGCAGATAGCGGTTTAGTTATTAGCAGGTTTATACAGATAATGGTGTAGATATTTCCATGTATAAACAGATGTCTGTGTATATATTTCCATGTGTATACAGATGGAGGTGTAGATATTTCCTTGTTTATACAAATAGCGGTGTAGTTATTTACATGTTTATACAGATCACGGTGTAGATATTTCCTTGTTTATACAAATAGCGGTGTAGTTATTTCCATGTTTATACATATCGTGGTGAAGATATTTCCATGTTTATACAGATCGCGGTGTAGATATTTCCATGTTTATACAGATCGCGGTGTAGATATTTCCATGTTTATACAGATAGCGGTGTAGATATTTCCATGTTTTTACTGATATTGGTGTAGATATTTCCATGTTTATACAGATGGCAGTGTAGATATTTCCATGTTTATAGAGATGGCGGTGTAGATATTTCCACGTTCATTGAGATAGCGGTGTAGATATATAAATGTTCATAGAGATAGCAGTGAGTATATTTCCATGTTTATACAGATAGCAGTGTAGATATTTCCATTTTTATAGAGATAGCGGTTTTGATATTTCATATTTATACAGATAGAGGTGTAGTTATTTCCATGTTTATAGAGATAGCGGTGTAGATATTTCCATATTTCTACAGATGACTGTGTAGATATTTCCATGTTTGTACAGATATCAGTGTAGATATTTCCATGTTTATAGAGATAGCGGTTTAGATATTTTCATGTTTATACAGATTGCGGTGGAGATATGTCAATGTTTATACAGATAGCAATGGATATATTTCCATGTTAATACACATAGCAGTGTAGTTATTTCCATGTTTATACGATCACGGTGTAGATATTTCCATGTTTATACAGATCATGTTGTAGATATTTCCATGTTTATACAGATCACGGTGTTGATATTACCATGTTTATAAGGATAGAGGTGCAAATATTTCCACATTTATGCAGATAGCGGTTTAGTTATTAGCAGGTTTATACAGATAGTGGTGTAGATATTTCCATGTATAAACAGATGTCTGTGTATATATTTCCATGTTTATACAGATGGAGGTGTAGATATTTCCTTGTTTATACAAATAGCGGTGTAGTTATTTCCAGGTTTATACAGATCACGGTGTAGATATTTCCTTGTTTATACAAATAGCGGTGTAGTTATTTCCATGTTTATACAGATAGCGGTGTAGATATTTCCTTGTTTATACAAATAGCGGTGTAGATATTTCCATGTTTATACAGATCACGGTGTAGATATTTCCCTGTTTATACAAATAGCGGTGTAGTTATTTCCATGTTTATACAAATAGCGGTGTAGATATTTCCATGTATATACAGATGGCTGTGTAGATATTTCCATGTTTATACAGATGGCTGTGTAGATATTTCCATGTTTATACAGATGACTTTGTAGGTATTTATATTTTTATACAGATGGCGGTGAACATATTTCCATGTTTATAGAGATAGCTGTGTAGATATTTCCATGTTTATAGAAATAGCAGTGTAGATATATCCATGTTTATACAGATCGCGGTGTAGATATTTCCATGTTTATATAGAACGCGGTGTAGATATTTCCATATTTATACAGATAGCGGTGTAGATATTTCCATGTTTTTACAGATATTGGTGTAGATATTTCCATGTTTACACAGATTGCGGTGTAGATATTTCCATCTTTCTACAGATGGCATTGTAGATATTTCCATGTTTATACAGATAGCGGTGTAGATATTTCCATGTTTATACAGATCGTGGTGAAGATATTTCCATGTTTATACAGATCACGGTGTAGATATTTCCATGTTTATACAGATCGCGGTGTAGATATTTCCATGTTTATACAGATAGCGGTGTATATATTTCCATGTTTTTACAGATATTGGTGTAGATATTTCCATGTTTACACAGATTGCGGTGTAGATATTTCCATCTTTCTACAGATGGCATTGTAGATATTTCCATGATTATAGAGATGGCGGTGTAGATATTTCCATGTTTATACAGATAGCGGTGTAGATATTTCCATGTTTATACAGATCGTGGTGAAGATATTTCCATGTTTATACAGATCGCGGTGTAGATATTTCCATGTTTATACAGATCACGGTGTAGATATTTCCTTGTTTATACAAATAGCGGTGTAGTTATTTCCATGTTTATACAGATAGCGGTGTAAATATTTCCATGTATATACAGATGGCTGTGTAGATATTTCCATGTTTATACAGATGGCTGTGTAGATATTTCCATGTTTATACAGATGACTTTGTAGGTATTTCCATTTTTATACAGATGGCGTTGTAGATATTTCCATGTTTATAGAGATAGCTGTGCAGATACTTCCATGTTTATACAGATAGCGGTGTAGATATATCCATGTTTATACAGATCACGGTGTAGATATTTCCATGTTTATGCAGATCGCGGTGTAGATATTTTGATGTTTATACAGATAGCGGTGTAGATATTTCCATGTTTTTACAGATATTGGTGTAGATATTTCCATGTTTACACAGATTGCGGTGTAGATATTTCCATCTTTCTACAGATGGCATTGTAGATATTTCCATGATTATACAGATGGCGGTGTAGATATTTCCATGTTTATATAGATGGTGGTGTAGATATTAACATGTTTATACAGATAGCGATGTAGATATTTCCATGTTTATACAGATCGTGGTGAAGCTATTTCCATGTTTATACAGATCGCGGTGTAGATATTTCCATGTTTATACAGATAACGGTGTAGATATTTCCATGTTTATACAGATCGTGGTGAAGATATTTCCATGTTTATACAGATAGCGGTGTAGATATTTCCATGTTTTTACAGATATTGGTGTAGATATTTCCATGTTTACACAGATTGCGGTGTAGATATTTCCATCTTTCTACTGATGGCATTGTAGATATTTCCATGTTCATACAGATGGCGGTGTAGATATTTCCATGTTTACATAGATGGTGGTGAAGATATTACAATGTTTATACAGATAGCGGTGTAGATATTTCCATGTTTATACAGATCGTGGTGAAGATATTTCCATGTTTATACAGACCGCGGTGTAGATATTTCCATGTTTATACAGATAGCGGTGTAGATATTTCCATGTTTATACAGATCGTGGTGAAGCTATTTCCATGTTTATACAGATCGCGGTGTAGATATTTCCATGTTTATACAGATAGCGGTGTAGATATATCCATGTTTATACAGATCGCAGTGTAGATATTTCCATGTTTATACAGATCGCGGTGTAATTTCCATGTTTATACAGATAGCGGTGTAGATATTTCCATGTTTTTACAGATATTGGTGTAGATATTTCCATGTTTACACAGATTGCGGTGTAGATATTTCCACCTTTCTACAGATGGCATTGTAGATATTTCCATCTTTATACAGATGGCGGTGTAGATATTTCCATGTTTATATAGATGGTGATGTAGATATTACCATGTTTATACAGATAGCGGTGTAGATATTTCCATATTTATACAGATCGTGGTGAAGATATTTCCATGTTTATACAGATCGCGGTGTAGATATTTCCATGTTTATACAGATAGCGGTGTAGATATTTCCATGTTTATACAAATCGTGGTGAAGATATTTCCATGTTTATACAGATAGCGGTGTAGATATTTCCATGTTTTTACAGATATTGGTGTAGATATTTCCATGTTTACACAGATTGCGGTGTAGATATTTCCATCTTTCTACAGACGGCATTGTAGATATTTCCATGTTTATTCAGATGGCGGTGTAGGTATTTCCATGTTTATATAGATGGTGGTGTAGATATTACAATGTTTATACAGATAGTGGTGTAGATATTTCCATGTTTTTACAGATCGTGGTGTGGATATTTCCATGTTTATACAGATCGCGGTGTAGATATTTCCATGTTTATACAGATCGCGGTGTAGATATTTCCATGTTTATACAGATAGCGGTGTAGATATTTCCATGTTTATACAGATCGTGGTGAAGATATTTCCATGTTTATACAGATCGCGGTGTAGATATTTCCATTTTTATACAGATCGCGGTGTAGATATTTCCATGTTTATGCAGATCGCGGTGTAGATATTTCCATGTTTATACAGATAGCGGTGTAGATATTTCCATGTTTTTACAGATATTGGTGTAGATATTTCCATGTTTACACAGATTGCGGTGTAGATATTTCCATCTTTCTACAGATGGCATTGAAGATATTTCCATGATTATAGAGATGGTGGTGTAGATATTTCCATGTTTATTTAGATGGTGGTGTAGATATTACCATGTTTATACAGATAGCGGTGTAGATATTTCCATGTTTATACAGATAGCGGTGTAGATATTTCCATGTTTATACAGATGGCAGTTTAGATATTTCCGTGTTTATAGAGATGGCGGTGTAGATATTTCCATGTTCATTGAGATAGCTGTGTAGGTATATCCATGTTCATAGAGATAGCAGTGAGGATATTTCCATGTTTATAAAGATAGCAGTGTAGATATTTCCATTTTTATAGAGATAGCAGTTTTGTTATTTCATATTTATACAGATAGAGGTGTAGATATTTCCATGTTTATACAGATTGCGGTGTAGATATTTCCATGTTTATACAGATCGTGGTGAAGATATTTCCATGTTTATACAGATCGCGGTGTAGATATTTCTATGTTTATACAGATCGCAGTGTAGATATTTCCATGTTTATACAGATAGCGGTGTTGATATTTCCATGTTTATACAGATGGCAGTGTAGATATTTCCATGTTTATAGAGATGGCGGTGTAGATATTTCCACGTTCATTGAGATAACGGTATAGATATATCCATGTTCATAGAGATAGCAGTGAGGATATTTCCATGTTTATACAGATAGCAGTGTAGATATTTCCATTTTTATAGAGACAGCGGTTTTGATATTTCATATTTATACAGATAGAGGCGTAGTTATTTCCATGTTTATAGAGATAGCGGTGTAGGTATTTCCATATTTCTACAGATGACTGTGTAGATATTTCCATGTTTGTACAGATGGCACTGTAGATATTTCCATGTTTAGAGAGATAGCGGTGTAGATATTTTCATGTTTATTCAGATTGCGGTGGAGATATGTCAATGTTTATACAGAGAGCAATGGATATATTTCCACGTTAATACACATAGCAGTGTAGATATTTCCATGTTTATACAGATCACGGTGTAGATATTTCCATGTTTATACAAATCATGTTGTAGATATTTCCATGTTTATACAGATCTCGGTGTTGATATTACCATGTTTATAAGGATAGAGGTGCAAATATTTCCATATTTATGCAGATAGCGGTTTAGTTATTAGCAGGTTTATACAGATAGTGGTGTAGATATTTCCATGTATAAACAGATGTCTGTGTATATATTTCCATGTGTATACAGATGGAGGTGTAGATATTTCCTTGTTTATACAAATAGCGGTGTAGTTATTTACATGTTTATACAGATCACGGTGTAGATATTTCCTTGTTTATACAAATAGCGGTGTAGTTATTTCCATGTTTATACAAATCGTGGTGAAGATATTTCCATGTTTATACAGATCGCGGTGTAGATATTTCCATGTTTATACAGATCGCGGTGTAGATATTTCCATGTTTATACAGATAGCGGTGTAGATATTTCCATGTTTTTACTGATATTGGTGTAGATATTTCCATGTTTACACAGATTGCGGTGTAGATATTTCCATCTTTCTACAGATGGCATTGCAGATATTTGCATGATTATACAGATGGCGGTGTAGATATTTCCATGTTTATATAGATGGTGGTATAGATATTACCATGTTTATACAGATAGCGGTGTAGATATTTCCATGTTTATACAGATAGCGGTGTAGATATTTCCATTTTTATATAGATGGCAGTGTAGATATTTCCATGTTTATAGAGATGTCGGTGTAGATATTTCCATGTTCATTGAGATAGCTGTGTAGATATATCCATGTTCATAGAGATAGCAGTGAGGATATTTCCATGTTTATACAGATAGCAGTGTAGATATTTCCATTTTTATAGAGATAGCGGTTTTGATATTTCATATTTATACAGATAGAGGTGTAGATATTTCCATGTTTATACAGATTGCAGTGTAGATATTTCCATGTTTATACAGATCGTGGTGAAGATATTTCCATGTTTATACAGATCGCGGTGTAGATATTTCCATGTTTATACAGATCGCAGTGTAGATATTTCCACGTTTATACAGATAGCGGTGTATATATTTCCATGTTTATACAGATAGCGGTGTAGATATTTCCATGTTTATACAGATGGCAGTGTAGATATTTCCATGTTTATAGAGATGGCGGTGTAGATATTTCCACGTTCATTGAGATAGCGGTGTAGATATATCCATGTTCATAGAGATAGCAGTGAGTATATTTCCATGTTTATACAGATAGCAGTGTAGATATTTCCATTTTTATAGAGATAGCGGTTTTGATATTTCATATTTATACAGATAGAGGTGTAGTTATTTCCATGTTTATAGAGATAGCGGTGTAGATATTTCCATATTTCTACAGATGACTGTGTAGATATTTCCATGTTTGTACAGATATCAGTGTAGATATTTCCATGTTTATAGAGATAGCGGATTAGATATTTTCATGTTTATACAGATTGCGGTGGAGATATGTCAATGTTTATACAGATAGCAATGGATATATTTCCATGTTAATACACATAGCAGTGTAGATATTTCCATGTTTATACAGATCACGGTGTAGATATTTCCATGTTTATACAGATCATGTTGTAGATATTTCCATGTTTATACAGATCATAGTGTTGATATTACCATGTTTATAAGGATAGAGGTGCAAATATTTCCACATTTATGCAGAAAGCGTTTTAGTTATTAGCAGGTTTATACAGATAGTGGTGTAGATATTTCCATGTATAAACAGATGTCTGTGTATATATTTCCATGTTTATACAGATGGAGGTGTAGATATTTCCTAGTTTATACAAATAGCCGTGTAGTTATTTCCATGTTTATACAGATCACGGTGTAGATATTTCCTTGTTTATACAAATAGCGGTGTAGTTATTTCCATGTTTATACAGATAGCGGTGTAGATATTTCCTTGTTTCTACAAATAGCGGTGTAGATATTTCCATGTTTATACAGATCACGGTGTAGATATTTCCTTGTTTATACAAATAGCGGTGTAGTTATTTCCATGTTTATACAAATAGCGGTGTAGATATTTCCATGTATATACAGATGGCTGTGTAGATATTTCCATGTTTATACAGATGGCTGTGTAGATATTTCCATGTTTATACAGATGACTTTGTAGGTATTTATATTTTTATACAGATGGCGGTGAACGTATTTCCATGTTTATAGAGATAGCTGTGTAGATATTTCCATGTTTATACAAATAGCAGTGTAGATATTTCCATGTTTATACAGATGGCGGTGTAGATATTTCCATGTTTACATAGATGGTGGTGAAGATATTACAATGTTTATACAGATAGCGGTGTAGTTATTTCCATGTTTATACAGATCGTGGTGAAGATATTTCCATGTTTATACAGACCGCGGTGTAGATATTTCCAGGTTTATACAGATAGCGGTTTAGATATTTCCATGTTATTACAGATCGTGGTGAAGCTATTTCCATGTTTATACAGATCGCGGTGTAGATATTTCCATGTTTATACAGATAGCGGTGTAGATATATCCATGTTTATACAGAACGCAGTGTAGATATTTCCATGTTTATACAGATCGCGGTGTAATTTCCATGTTTATACAGATAGCGGTGAAGATATTTCCATGTTTATACAGATCGCGGTGTAGATATTTCCATGTTTATACAGATAGCGGTGTAGATATTTCCATGTTTATACAGATCGTGGTGAAGATATTTCCATGTTTATACAGATCGCGGTGTAGATATTTCCATGTTTATACAGATCGCGGTGTAGATATTTCCATGTTTATACAGATAGCGGTGTATATATTTCCATGTTTTTACAGATATTGGTGTAGATATTTCCATGTTTACACAGATTGCGGTGTAGATATTTCCATCTTTCTACAGATGGCATTGTAGATATTTCCATGATTATAGAGATGGCGGTGTAGATATTTCCATGTTTATACAGATAGCGGTGTAGATATTTCCATGTTTATACAGATCGTGGTGAAGATATTTCCATGTTTATACAGATCGCGGTGTAGATATTTCCATGTTTATACAGATCACGGTGTAGATATTTCCTTGTTTATACAAATAGCGGTGTAGTTATTTCCATGTTTATACAGATAGCGGTGTAAATATTTCCATGTATATACAGATGGCTGTGTAGATATTTCCATGTTTATACAGATGGCTGTGTAGATATTTCCATGTTTATACAGATGACTTTGTAGGTATTTCCATTTTTATACAGATGGCGTTGTAGATATTTCCATGTTTATAGAGATAGCTGTGCAGATACTTCCATGTTTATACAGATAGCGGTGTAGATATATCCATGTTTATACAGATCGCGGTGTAGATATTTCCATGTTTATGCAGATCGCGGTGTAGATATTTCGATGTTTATACAGATAGCGGTGTAGATATTTCCATGTTTTTACAGATATTGGTGTAGATATTTCCATGTTTACACAGATTGCGGTGTAGATATTTCCATCTTTCTACAGATGGCATTGTAGATATTTCCATGATTATACAGATGGCGGTGTAGATATTTCCATGTTTATATACATGATGGTGTAGATATTAACATGTTTATACAGATAGCGATGTAGATATTTCCATGTTTATGCAGATCGTGGTGAAGCTATTTCCATGTTTATACAGATCGCGGTGTAGATATTTCCATGTGTATACAGATAACGGTGTAGATATTTCCATGTTCATACAGATCGTGGTGAAGATATTTCCATGTTTATACAGATAGCGGTGTAGATATTTCCATGTTTTTACAGATATTGGTGTAGATATTTCCATGTTTACACAGATTGCGGTGTAGATATTTCCATCTTTCTACTGATGGCATTGTAGATATTTCCATGTTTATACAGATGGCGGTGTAGATATTTCCATGTTTACATAGATGGTGGTGAAGATATTACAAAGTTTATACAGATAGCGGTGTAGATATTTCCATGTTTATACAGATCGTGGTGAAGATATTTCCATGTTTATACAGACCGCGGTGTAGATATTTCCATGTTTATACAGATAGCGGTGTAGATATTTCCATGTTATTACAGATCGTGGTGAAGCTATTTCCATGTTTATACAGATCGCGGTGTAGATATTTCCATGTTTATACAGATAGCGGTGTAGATATATCCATGTTTATACAGAACGCAGTGTAGATATTTTCATGTTTATACAGATCGCGGTGTAATTTCCATGTTTATACAGATAGCGGTGTAGATATTTCCATGTTTTTACAGATATTGGTGTAGATATTTCCATGTTTACACAGATTGCGGTGTAGATATTTCCATCTTTCTACAGATGGCATTGTAGATATTTCCATCTTTATACAGATGGCGGTGTAGATATTTCCATGTTTATATAGATGGTGATGTAGATATTACCATGTTTATACAGATAGTGGTGTAGATATTTCCATATTTATACAGATCGTGGTGAAGATATTTCCATGTTTATACAGATCGCGGTGTAGATATTTCCATGTTTATACAGATAGCGGTGTAGATATTTCCATGTTTATACAAATCGTGGTGAAGATATTTCCATGTTTATACAGATAGCGGTGTATATATTTCCATGTTTTTACAGATATTGGTGTAGATATTTCCATGTTTACACAGATTGCGGTGTAGATATTTCCATCTTTCTAAAGATGGCATTGTAGATATTTCCATGATTATAGAGATGGCGGTGTAGATATTTCCATGTTTATACAGATAGCGGTGTAGATATTTCCATGTTTATACAGATCGTGGTGAAGATATTTCCATGTTTATACAGATCGCGGTGTAGATATTTCCATGTTTATACAGATCACGGTGTAGATATTTCCTTGTTTATACAAATAGCGGTGTAGTTATTTCCATGTTTATACAGATAGCGGTGTAAATATTTCCATGTATATACAGATGGCTGTGTAGATATTTCCATGTTTATACAGATGGCTGTGTAGATATTTCCATGTTTATACAGATGACTTTGTAGGTATTTCCATTTTCATACAGATGGCGTTGTAGATATTTCCATGTTTATAGAGATAGCTGTGCAGATACTTCCATGTTTGTACAGATAGCGGTGTAGATATATCCATGTTTATACAGATCGCGGTGTAGATATTTCCATGTTTATGCAGATCGCGGTGTAGATATTTCGATGTTTATACAGATAGAGGTGTAGATATTTCCATGTTTTTACAGATACTGGTGTAGATATTTCCATGTTTACACAGATTGCGGTGTAGATATTTCCATCTTTCTACAGATGGCATTGTAGATATTTCCATGATTATACAGATGGCGGTGTAGATATTTCCATGTTTATATAGATGGTGGTGTAGATATTAACATGTTTATACAGATAGCGATGTAGATATTTCCATGTTTATACAGATCGTGGTGAAGCTATTTCCATGTTTATACAGATCGCGGTGTAGATATTTCCATGTTTATACAGATAACGGTGTAGATATTTCCATGTTTATACAGATCGTGGTGAAGTTATTTCCATGTTTATACAGATAGCGGTGTAGATATTTCCATGTTTTTACAGATATTGGTGTAGATATTTCCATGTTTACACAGATTGCGGTGTAGATATTTCCATCTTTCTACTGATGGCATTGTAGATATTTCCATGTTTATACAGATGGCGGTGTAGATATTTCCATGTTTACATAGATGGTGGTGAAGATATTACAATGTTTATACAGATAGCGGTGTAGATATTTCCATGTTTATACAGATCGTGGTGAAGATATTTCCATGTTTATACAGACCGCGGTGTAGATATTTCCATGTTTATACAGATAGCGGTGTAGATATTTCCATGTTTATACAGATCGTGGTGAAGCTATTTCCATGTTTATACAGATCGCGGTGTAGATATTTCCATGTTTATACAGATAGCGGTGTAGATATATCCATGTTTATACAGATCGCAGTGTAGATATTTCCATGTTTATACAGATCGCGGTGTAATTTCCATGTTTATACAGATAGCGGTGTAGATATTTCCATGTTTTTACAGATATTGGTGTAGATATTTCCATGTTTACACAGATTGCGGTGTAGATATTTCCATCTTTCTACAGATGGCATTGTAGATATTTCCATCTTTATACAGATGGCGTTGTAGATATTTCCATGTTTATATAGATGGTGATGTAGATATTACCATGTTTATACAGATAGCGGTGTAGATATTTCCATATTTATACAGATCGTGGTGAAGATATTTCCATGATTATACAGATCGCGGTGTAGATATTTCCATGTTTATACTGATAGCGGTGTAGATATTTCCATGTTTATACAAATCGTGGTGAAGTTATTTCCATGTTTATACAGATAGCGGTGTAGATATTTCCATGTTTTTACAGATATTGGTGTAGATATTTCCATGTTTACACAGATTGCGGTGTAGATATTTCCATCTTTCTACAGACGGCATTGTAGATATTTCCATGTTTATTCAGATGGCGGTGTAGGTATTTCCATGTTTATATAGATGGTGGTGTAGATATTACAATGTTTATACAGATAGTGGTGTAGATATTTCCATGTTTATACAGATCGTGGTGTGTATATTTCCATGTTTATACAGATCACGGTGTAGATATTTCCATGTTTATACAGATCGCGGTGCAGATATTTCCATGTTTATACAGATCGTGGTGCGGATATTTCCATGTTTATACAGATCGCGGTGCAGATATTTCCATGTTTATACAGATCGCGGTGTAGATATTTCCATGTTTATACAGATAGCGGTGTAGATACTTCCATGTTTATACAGATAGCGGTGTAGATATATCCATGTTTATACAGATCGCGGTGTAGATATTTCCATGTTTATGCAGATCGCGGTGTAGATATTTCGATGTTTATACAGATAGCGGTGTAGATATTTCCATGTTTTTACAGATATTGGTGTAGATATTTCCATGTTTACACAGATTGCGGTGTAGATATTTCCATGTTTATACAGATAGCGGTGTAGATATTTCCATGTTTATACAGATCGTGGTGAAGATATTTCCATGTTTATACAGATCGCGGTGTAGATATTTCCATGTTTATACAGATCGCGGTGTAGATATTTCCATGTTTATACAGATAGCGGTGTACATATTTCCATGTTTTTACAGATATTGGTGTAGATATTTCCATGTTTACACAGATTGCGGTGTAGATATTTCCATCTTTCTACAGATGGCATTGTAGATATTTCCATGATTATAGAGATGGCGGTGTATATATTTCCATGTTTATACAGATAGCGGTGTAGATATTTCCATGTTTATACAGATCGTGGTGAAGATATTTCCATGTTTATACAGATCGCGGTGTAGATATTTCCATGTTTATACAGATCACGGTGTAGATATTTCCTTGTTTATACAAATAGCGGTGTAGTTATTTCCATGTTTATACAGATAGCGGTGTAAATATTTCCATGTATATACAGATGGCTGTGTAGATATTTCCATGTTTATACAGATGGCTGTGTAGATATTTCCATGTTTATACAGATGACTTTGTAGGTATTTCCATTTTTATACAGATGGCGTTGTAGATATTTCCATGTTTATAGAGATAGCTGTGCAGATACTTCCATGTTTATACAGATAGCGGTGTAGATATATCCATGTTTATACAGATCGCGGTGTAGATATTTCCATGTTTATGCAGATCGCGGTGTAGATATTTCGATGTTTATACAGATAGCGGTGTAGATATTTCCATGTTTTTACAGATATTGGTGTAGATATTTCCATGTTTACACAGATTGCGGTGTAGATATTTCCATCTTTCTACAGATGGCATTGTAGATATTTCCATGATTATACAGATGGCGGTGTAGATATTTCCATGTTTATATGGATGGTGGTGTAGATATTAACATGTTTATACAGATAGCGATGTAGATATTTCCATGTTTATACAGATCGTGGTGAAGCTATTTCCATGTTTATACAGATCGCGGTGTAGATATTTCCATGTTTATACAGATAACGGTGTAGATATTTCCATGTTTATACAGATCGTGGTGAAGATATTTCCATGTTTATACAGATAGCGGTGTAGATATTTCCATGTTTTTACAGATATTGGTGTAGATATTTCCATGTTTACACAGATTGCGGTGTAGATATTTCCATCTTTCTACTGATGGCATTGTAGATATTTCCATGTTTATACAGATGGCGGTGTAGATATTTCCATGTTTACATAGATGGTGGTGAAGATATTACAATGTTTATACAGATAGCGGTGTAGATATTTCCATGTTTATACAGATCGTGGTGAAGATATTTCCATGTTTATACAGACCGCGGTGTAGATATTTCCATGTTTATACAGATAGCGGTGTAGATATTTCCATGTTTATACAGATCGTGGTGAAGCTATTTCCATGTTTATACAGATCGCGGTGTAGATATTTCCATGTTTATACAGATAGCGGTGTAGATATATCCATGTTTATGCAGATCGCAGTGTAGATATTTCCATGTTTATACAGATCGCGGTGTAATTTCCATGTTTATACAGATAGCGGTGTAGATATTTCCATGTTTTTACAGATATTGGTGTAGATATTTCCATGTTTACACAGATTGCGGTGTAGATATTTCCATCTTTCTACAGATGGCATTGTAGATATTTCCATCTTTATACAGATGGCGGTGTAGATATTTCCATGTTTATATAGATGGTGATGTAGATATTACCATGTTTATACAGATAGCGGTGTAGATATTTCCATATTTATACAGATCGTGGTGAAGATATTTCCATGATTATACAGATCGCGGTGTAGATATTTCCATGTTTATACAGATAGCGGTGTAGATATTTCCATGTTTATACAAATCGTGGTGAAGATAGTTCCATGTTTATACAGATAGCGGTGTAGATATTTCCATGTTTTTACAGATATTGGTGTAGATATTTAAATGTTTACACAGATTGCGGTGTAGATATTTCCATCTTTCTACAGACGGCATTGTAGATATTTCCATGTTTATTCAGATGGCGGTGTAGGTATTTCCATGTTTATATAGATGGTGGTGTAGATATTACAATGTTTATACAGATAGTGGTGTAGATATTTCCATGTTTATACAGATCGTGGTGTGGATATTTCCATGTTTATACAGATCACGGTGTAGATATTTCCATGTTTATACAGATCGCGGTGTAGATATTTCCATGTTTATACAGATCGTGGTGTGGATATTTCCATGTTTATACAGATCGCGGTGCAGATATTTCCATGTTTATACAGATCGCGGTGTAGATATTTCCATGTTTATACAGATAGCGGTGTAGATACTTCCATGTTTATACAGATAGCGGTATAGATATATCCATGTTTATACAGATCGCGGTGTAGATATTTCCATGTTTATGCAGATCGCGGTGTAGATATTTCGATGTTTATACAGATAGCGGTGTAGATATTTCCATGTTTTTACAGATATTGGTGTAGGTATTTCCATGTTTACACAGATTGCGGTGTAGATATTTCCGTCTTTCTACAGATGGCATTGTAGATATTTCCATGATTATACAGATGGCGGTGTAGATATTTCCATGTTTATATAGATGGTGGTGTAGATATTAACATGTTTATACAGATAGCGATGTAGATATTTCCATGTTTATACAGATCGTGGTGAAGCTATTTCCATGTTTATACAGATCGCGGTGTAGATATTTCCATGTTTATACAGATAACGGTGTAGATATTTCCATGTTTATACAGATCGTGGTGAAGATATTTCCATGTTTCTACAGATAGCGGTGTAGATATTTCCATGTTTTTACAGATATTGGCGTAGATATTTCCATGTTTACACAGATTGCGGTGTAGATATTTCCATCTTTCTACTGATGGCATTGTAGATATTTCCATGTTTATACAGATGGCGGTGTAGATATTTCCATGTTTACATAGATGGTGGTGAAGATATTACAATGTTTATACAGATAGTGCTGTAGATATTTCCATGTTTATACAGATCGTGGTGAAGATATTTCCATGTTTATACAGACCGCGGTGTAGATATTTCCATGTTTATACAGATAGCGGTGTAGATATTTCCATGTTTATACAGATCGTGGTGAAGCTATTTCCATGTTTATACAGATCGCGGTGTAGATATTTCCATGTTTATACAGATAGCGGTGTAGATATATCCATGTTTATACAGATCGCAGTGTAGATATTTCCATGTTTATACAGATCGCGGTGTAATTTCCATGTTTATACAGATAGCGGTGTAGATATTTCCATGTTTTTACAGATATTGGTGTAGATATTTCCATGTTTACACAGATTGCAGTGTAGATATTTCCATCTTTCTACAGATGGCATTGTAGATATTTCCATCTTTATACAGATGGCGGTGTAGATATTTCCATGTTTATATAGATGGTGATGTAGATATTACCATGTTTATACAGATAGCGGTGTAGATATTTCCATATTTATACAGATCGTGGTGAAGATATTTCCATGTTTATACAGATCGCAGTGTAGATATATCCATGTTTATACAGATAGCGGTGTAGATATTTCCATGTTTATACAAATCGTGGTGAAGATATTTCCATGTTTATACAGATAGCGGTGTAGATATTTCCATGTTTTTACAGATATTGGTGTAGATATTTCCATGTTTACACAGATTGCGGTGTAGATATTTCCATCTTTCTACAGACGGCATTGTAGATATTTCCATGGTTATTCAGATGGCGGTGTAGGTATTTCCATGTTTATATAGATGGTGGTGTAGATATTACAATGTTTATACAGATAGTGGTGTAGATATTTCCATGTTTATACAGATCGTGGTGTGGATATTTCCATGTTTATACAGATCGCGGTGTAGATATTTCCATGTTTATACAGATCGCGGTGTAGATATTTCCATGTTTATACAGATAGCGGTGTAGATATTTCCATGTTTATACAGATCGTGGTGAAGATATTTCCATGTTTATACAGATCGCGGTGTAGATATTTCCATGTTTATACAGATCGCGGTGTAGATATTTCCATGTTTATACAGATAGCGGTGTATATATTTCCATGTTTTTACAGGTATTGGTGTAGATATTTCCATGTTTACACAGATTGCGGTGTAGATATTTCCATCTTTCTACAGATGGCATTGTAGATATTTCCATGATTATAGAGATGGCGGTGTAGATATTTCCATGTTTATACAGATAGCGGTGTAGATATTTCCATGTTTATACAGATCGTGGTGAAGATATTTCCATGTTTATACATATCGCGGTGTAGATATTTCCATGTTTATACAGATCACGGTGTAGATATTTCCTTGTTTATACAAATAGCGGTGTAGTTATTTCCATGTTTATACAGATAGCGGTGTAAATATTTCCATGTATATACAGATGGCTGTGTAGATATTTCCATGTTTAAACAGATGGCTGTGTAGATATTTCCATGTTTATACAGATGACTTTGTAGGTATTTCCATTTTTATGCAGATGGCGTTGTAGATATTTCCATGTTTATAGAGATAGCTGTGCAGATACTTCCATGTTTATACAGATAGCGGTGTAGATATCTCCATGTTTATACAGATCGCGGTGTAGATATATCCATGTTTATGCAGATCGCGGTGTAGATATTTCGATGTTTATACAGATAGCGGTGTAGATATTTCCATGTTTTTACAGATATTGGTGTAGATATTTCCATGTTTACACAGATTGCGGTGTAGATATTTCCATCTTTCTACAGATGGCATTGTAGATATTTCCATGATTATACAGATGGCGGTGTAGATATTTCCATGTTTATATACATGGTGGTGTAGATATTAACATGTTTATACAGATAGTGATGTAGATATTTCCATGTTTATACAGACAGCAGTGTAGATATTTCCATTTTTATACAGATGGCAGTGTAGATATTTCCATGTTTATAGAGATGTCGGTGTAGATATTTCCATGTTCATTGAGATAGCTGTGGAGATATATCCATGTTCATAGAGATAGCAGTGAGTATATTTCCATGTTTATACAGATAGCAGTGTAGACATTTCCATTTTTATAGAGATAGCGGTTTAGATATTTCATATTTATACAGATAGAGGTGTAGATATTTCCATGTTTATACAGATTGCGGTGTAGATATTTCCATGTTTATACAGATCGTGGTGAAGATATTTCCATGTTTATACAGATCGCGGTGTAGATATTTCTATGTTTATAGAGATCGCAGTGTAGATATTTCCAGGTTTATACAGATAGCGGTGTATATATTTCCATGTTTATACAGATAGCGGTGTAGATATTTCCATGTTTATACAGATGGCAGTGTAGATATTTCCATGTTTATAGAGATGGCGGTGTAGATATTTCCACGTTCATTGAGATAGCGGTGTAGATATATCCATGTTCATAGAGATAGCAGTGAGGATATTTCCATGTTTATACAGATAGCAGTGTAGATATTTCCATTTTTATAGAGATAGCGGTTTTGTTATTCCATATTTATACAGATAGAGGTGTAGTTATTTCCATGTTTATATAGATAGCGGTGTAGATATTTCCATATTTCTACAGATGACTGTGTAGATATTTCCATGTTTGTACAGATGGCAGTGTAGATATTTCCATGTTTATAGAGATAGCGGTGTAGATATTTTCATGTTTATTCAGATTTCGGAGGAGATATGTCAATGTTTATACAGATAGCAATGGATATATTTCCACGTTAATACACATAGCAGTGTAGATATTTCCATGTTTATACAGATCACGGTGTAGATATTTCCATGTTTATACAGATCATGTTGTAGATATTTCCATGTTTATACAGATCGCGGTGTTGATATTACCATGTTTATAAGGATAGAGTTGCAAATATTTCCACATTTATGCAGATAGCGGTTTAGTTATTAGCATGTTTATACAGATAGCGGTGTAGATATTTCCATGTATAAACAGATGTCTGTGTATATATTTCCATGTTTAAACAGATGGCGGTGTAGATATTTCCTTGTTTATACAAATAGCGGTGTAGTTATTTCCATGTTTATACAGATCACGGTGTAGTTATTTCCTTGTTTATACAAATAGCGGTGTAGTTATTTCCATGTTTATACAGATAGCGGTGTAGATATTTCCTTGTTTCTACAAATAGCGGTGTAGATATTTCCATGTTTATACAGATCACGGTGTAGATATTTCCTTGTTTATACAAATAGCGGTGTAGTTATTTCCATGTTTATACACATAGCGGTGTAGATATTTCCATGTATATACAGATGGCTGTGTAGATATTTCCATGTTTATACAGAAGGCTGTGTAGATATTTCCATGTTTATAAAGATGACTTTGTAGGTATTTCCATGTTTATACAGATGGCTGTGTAGATATTTCCATGTTTATACAGATGACTTTGTAGGTATTTCCATTTTTATACAGATGGCGGTGAACATATTTCCATGTTTATAGAGATAGCTGTGTAGATATTTCCATGTTTATACAAATAGCAGTGTAGATATGTCCATGTTTATACAGAACGCGGTGTAGATATTTCCATGTTTATACAGATCGCGGTGTAGATATTTCCATGTTTATACAGATAGCGGTGTAGATATTTCCATGTTTTTACAGATACTGGTGTAGATATTTCCATGTTTACACAGATTGCGGTGTAGATATTTCCATCTTTCTACAGATGGCATTGTAGATATTTCCATGTTTATACAGATGGCGGTGTATATATTTCCATGTTTATATAGATGGTGGTGTAGATATTACCATGTTTATACAGATAGCGGTGTAGATATTTCCATGTTTATACAGATCGTGGTGAAGCTATTTCCATGTTTATACAGATCGCGGTGTAGATATTTCCATGTTTATTCAGATAACGGTGTAGATATTTCCATGTTTATACAGATCGTGGTGAAGATATTTCCATGTTTATACAGATAGCGGTGTAGATATTTCCATGTTTTTACAGATATTGGTGTAGATATTTCCATGTTTACACAGATTGCGGTGTAGATATTTCCATCTTTCTACTGATGGCATTGTAGATATTTCCATGTTTATACAGATGGCGGTGTAGATATTTCCATGTTTACATAGATGGTGGTGAAGATATTACAATGTTTATACAGATAGCGGTGTAGATATTTCCATGTTTATACAGATCGTGGTGAAGATATTTCCATGTTTATACAGACCGCGGTGTAGATATTTCCATGTTTATACAGATAGCGGTGTAGATATTTCCATGTTTATACAGATCGTGGTGAAGCTATTTCCATGTTTATACAGATCGCGGTGTAGATATTTCCATGTTTATACAGATAGCGGTGTAGATATATCCATGTTTATACAGATCGCAGTGTAGATATTTCCATGTTTATACAGATCGCGGTGTAATTTCCATGTTTATACAGATAGCGGTGTAGATATTTCCATGTTTTTACAGATATTGGTGTAGATATTTCCATGTTTACACAGATTGCGGTGTAGATATTTCCATCTTTCTACAGATGGCATTGTAGATATTTCCATCTTTATACAGATGGCGGTGTAGATATTTCCATGTTTATATAGATGGTGATGTAGATATTACCATGTTTTTACAGATAGCGGTGTAGAGATTTCCATATTTATACAGATCGTGGTGAAGATATTTCCATGTTTATACAGATCGCGGTGTAGATATTTCCATGTTTATACAGATAGCGGTGTAGATATTTCTATGTTTATAGAGATCGCAGTGTAGATATTTCCAGGTTTATACAGATAGCGGTGTATATATTTCCATGTTTATACAGATAGCGGTGTAGATATTTCCATGTTTATACAGATGGCAGTGTAGATATTTCCATGTTTATAGAGATGGCGGTGTAGATATTTCCACGTTCATTGAGATAGCGGTGTAGATATATCCATGTTCATAGAGATAGCAGTGAGGATATTTCCATGTTTATACAGATAGCAGTGTAGATATTTCCATTTTTATAGAGATAGCGGTTTTGATATTCCATATTTATACAGATAGAGGTGTTGTTATTTCCATGTTTATATAGATAGCGGTGTAGATATTTCCATATTTCTACAGATGACTGTGTAGATATTTCCATGTTTGTACAGATGGCAGTGTAGATATTTCCATGTTTATAGAGATAGCGGTGTAGATATTTTCATGTTTATTCAGATTTCGGAGGAGATATGTCAATGTTTATACAGATAGCAATGGATATATTTCCACGTTAATACACATAGCAGTGTAGATATTTCCATGTTTATACAGATCACGGTGTAGATATTTCCATGTTTATACAGATCATGTTGTAGATATTTCCATGTTTATACAGATCGCGGTGTTGATATTACCATGTTTATAAGGATAGAGTTGCAAATATTTCCACATTTATGCAGATAGCGGTTTAGTTATTAGCATGTTTATACAGATAGCGGTGTAGATATTTCCATGTTTATACAGATCGCGGTGTAGATATTTCCATGTTTATACAGATAGCGGTGTAGATATTTCCATGTTTTTACTGATATTGGTGTAGATATTTCCATGTTTACACAGATTGCGGTGTAGATATTTCCATCTTTCTACAGATGGCATTGTAGATATTTCCATGATTATACAGATGGCGGTGTAGATATTTCCATGTTTATATAGATGGTGGTATAGATATTACCATGCTTATACAGATAGCGGTGTAGATATTTCCATGTTTACACAGATAGCGGTGTAGATATTTCCATTTTTATACAGATGGCAGTGTAGATATTTCCATGTTTATAGAGATGTCGGTGTAGATATTTCCATGTTCATTGAGATAGCTGTGTAGATATATCCATGTTCATAGAGATAGCAGTGAGGATATTTCCATGTTTATACAGATAGCAGTGTAGATATTTCCATTTTTATAGAGATAGCGATTTTGATATTTCATATTTATACAGATAGAGGTGTAGATATTTCCATGTTTATACAGATTGCGGTGTAGATATTTCCATGTTTATACAGATCGTGGTGGAGATATTTCCATGTTTATACAAATAGCGGTGTAGTTATTTCCATGTTTATACAGATAGCGGTGTAAATATTTCCATGCATATACAGATGGCTGTGTAGATATTTCCATGTTTATACAGATGGCTGTGTAGATATTTCCATGTTTATACAGATGACTTTGTAGGTATTTCCATTTTTATACAAATGGCGTTGTAGATATTTCCATGTTTATAGAGATAGCTGTGCAGATATTTCCATGTTTATACAGATAGCGGTGTAGATATATCCATGTTTATACAGATCGCGGTGTAGATATTTCCATGTTTATGCAGATCGCGGTGTAGATATTTCGATGTTTATACAGATAGCGGTGTAGATATTTCCATGTTTTTACAGATATTGGTGTAGATATTTCCATGTTTACACAGATTGCGGTGTAGATATTTCCATCTTTCTACAGATGGCATTGTAGATATTTCCATGATTATACAGATGGCGGTGTAGATATTTCCATGTTTATATACATGGTGGTGTAGATATTAACATGTTTATACAGATAGCGATGTAGATATTTCCATGTTTATACAGACAGCGGTGTAGATATTTCCATTTTTATACAGATGGCAGTGTAGATATTTCCATGTTTATAGAGATGTCGGTGTAGATATTTCCATGTTCATTGAGATAGCTGTGGAGATATATCCATGTTCATAGAGATAGCAGTGAGTATATTTCCATGTTTATACAGATAGCAGTGTAGACATTTCCATTTTTATAGAGATAGCGGTTTAGATATTTCATATTTATACAGATAGAGGTGTAGATATTTCCATGTTTATACAGATTGCGGTGTAGATATTTCCATGTTTATTCAGATCGTGGTGAAGATATTTCCATGTTTATACAGATCGCGGTGTAGACATTTCTATGTTTATAGAGATCGCAGTGTAGATATTTCCAGGTTTATACAGATAGCGGTGTATATATTTCCATGTTTATACAGATAGCGGTGTAGATATTTCCATGTTTATACAGATGGCAGTGTAGATATTTCCATGTTTATAGAGATGGCGGTATAGATATTTCCACGTTCATTGAGATAGCGGTGTAGATATATCCATGTTCATAGAGATAGCAGTGAGGATATTTCCATGTTTATACAGATAGCAGTGTAGATATTTCCATTTTTATAGAGATAGCGGTTTTGATATTCCATATTTATACAGATAGAGGTGTAGTTATTTCCATGTTTATATAGATAGCGGTGTAGATATTTCCATATTTCTACAGATGACTGTGTAGATATTTCCATGTTTGTACAGATGGCAGTGTAGATATTTCCATGTTTATAGAGATAGCGGTGTAGATATTTTCATGTTTATTCATATTTCGGAGGAGATATGTCAATGTTTATACAGATAGCAATGGATATATTTCCACGTTAATACACATAGCAGTGTAGATATTTCCATGTTTATACAGATCACGGTGTAGATATTTCCATGTTTATACAGATCATGTTGTAGATATTTCCATGTTTATATAGATCGCGGTGTTGATATTACCATGTTTATAAGGATAGAGTTGCAAATATTTCCACATTAATGCAGATAGCGGTTTAGTTATTAGCATGTTTATACAGATAGCGGTGTAGATATTTCCATGTTTATACAGATCGCGGTGTAGATATTTCCATGTTTATACAGATAGCGGTGTAGATATTTCCATGTTTTTACTGATATTGGTGTAGATATTTCCATGTTTACACAGATTGCGGTGTAGATATTTCCATCTTTCTACAGATGGCATTGTAGATATTTCCATGATTATACAGATGGCGGTGTAGATATTTCCATGTTTATATAGATGGTGGTATAGATATTACCATGTTTATACAGATAGCGGTGTAGATATTGCCATGTTTATACAGATAGCGGTGTAGATATTTCCATTTTTATACAGATGGCAGTGTAGATATTTCCAAGATTATAGAGATGTCGGTGTAGATATTTCCATGTTCATTGAGATAGCTGTGTAGATATATCCATGTTCATAGAGATAGCAGTGAGGATATTTCCATGTTTATACAGATAGCAGTGTAGATATTTCCATTTTTATAGAGATAGCGGTTTTGATATTTCATATTTATACAGATAGAGGTGTAGATATTTCCATGTTTATACAGATTGCGGTGTAGATATTTCCATGTTTATACAGACCGTGGTGGAGATATTTCCATGTTTATACAAATAGCGGTGTAGTTATTTCCATGTTTATACAGATAGCGGTGTCAATATTTCCATGTATATACAGATGGCTGTGTAGATATTTCCATGTTTATACAGATGGCTGTGTAGATATTTCCATGTTTATACAGATGACTTTGTAGGTATTTCCATTTTTATACAGATGGCGTTGTAGATATTTCCATGTTTATAGAGATAGCTGTGCAGATATTTCCATGTTTATACAGATAGCGGTGTAGATATATCCATGTTTATACAGATCGCGGTGTAGATATTTCCATGTTTATGCAGATCGCGGTGTAGATATTTCGATGTTTATACAGATAGCGGTGTAGATATTTCCATGTTTTTACAGATATTGGTGTAGATATTTCCATGTTTACACAGATTGCGGTGTAGATATTTCCATCTTTCTACAGATGGCATTGTAGATATTTCCATGATTATACAGATGGCGGTGTAGATATTTCCATGTTTATATACATGGTGGTGTAGATATTAACATGTTTATACAGATAGCGATGTAGATATTTCCATGTTTATACAGACAGCGGTGTAGATATTTCCATTTTTATACAGATGGCAGTGTAGATATTTCCATGTTTATAGAGATGTCGGTGTAGATATTTCCATGTTCATTGAGATAGCTGTGGAGATATATCCATGTTCATAGAGATAGCAGTGAGTATATTTCCATGTTTATACAGATAGCAGTGTAGACATTGCCATTTTTATAGAGATAGCGGTTTAGATATTTCATATTTATACAGATAGAGGTGTAGATATTTCCATGTTTATACAGATTGCGGTGTAGATATTTCCATGTTTATACAGATCGTGGTGAAGATATTTCCATGTTTATACAGATCGCGGTGTAGATATTTCTATGTTTATAGAGATCGCAGTGTAGATATTTCCAGGTTTATACAGATAGCGGTGTATATATTTCCATGTTTATACAGATAGCGGTGTAGATATTTCCATGTTTATACAGATGGCAGTGTAGATATTTCCATGTTTATAGAGATGGCGGTGTAGATATTTCCACGTTCATTGAGATAGCGGTGTAGATATATCCATGTTCATAGAGATAGCAGTGAGGATATTTCCATGTTTATACAGATAGCAGTGTAGATATTTCCATTTTTATAGAGATAGCGGTTTTGTTATTCCATATTTATACAGATAGAGGTGTAGTTATTTCCATGTTTATATAGATTGCGGTGTAGATATTTCCATATTTCTACAGATGACTGTGTAGATATTTCCATGTTTGTACAGATGGCAGTGTAGATATTTCCATGTTTATAGAGATAGCGGTGTAGATATTTTCATGTTTATTCAGATTTCGGAGGAGATATGTCAATGTTTATACAGATAGCAATGGATATATTTCCACGTTAATACACATAGCAGTGTAGATATTTCCATGTTTATACAGATCACGGTGTAGATATTTCCATGTTTATACAGATCATGTTGTAGATATTTCCATGTTTATACAGATCGCGGTGTTGATATTACCATGTTTATAAGGATAGAGTTGCAAATATTTCCACATTTATGCAGATAGCGGTTTAGTTATTAGCATGTTTATACAGATAGCGGTGTAGATATTTCCATGTTTATACAGATCGCGGTGTAGATATTTCCATGTTTATACAGATAGCGGTGTAGATATTTCCATGTTTTTACTGATATTGGTGTAGATATTTCCATGTTTACACAGATTGCGGTGTAGATATTTCCTTGTTTACACAAATAGCGGTGTAGTTATTTCCATGTTTATACAGATAGCGGTGTAGATATTTCCTTGTTTCTACAAATAGCGGTGTAGATATTTCCATGTTTATACAGATCACGGTGTAGATATTTCCTTGTTTATACAAATAGCGGTGTAGTTATTTCCATGTTTATACAGATAGCGGTGTAGATATTTCCATGTATATACAGATGGCTGTGTAGATATTTCCATGTTTATACAGAAGGCTGTGAAGATATTTCCATGTTTATAAAGATGACTTTGTAGGTATTTCCATGTTTATACAGATGGCTGTGTAGATATTTCCATGTTTATACAGATGACTTTGTAGGTATTTCCATTTTTATACAGATGGCGGTGAACATATTTCCATGTTTATAGAGATAGCTGTGTAGATATTTCCATGTTTATACAAATAGCAGTGTAGATATGTCCATGTTTATACAGAACACGGTGTAGATATTTCCATGTTTATACAGATCGCGGTGTAGATATTTCCATGTTTATACAGATAGCGGTGTAGATATTTCCATGTTTTTACAGATACTGGTGTAGATATTTCCATGTTTACACAGATTGCGGTGTAGATATTTCCATCTTTCTACAGATGGCATTGTAGATATTTCCATGATTATACAGATGGCGGTGTATATATTTCCATGTTTATATAGATGGTGGTGTAGATATTACCATGTTTATACAGATAGCGGTGTAGATATTTCCATGTTTATACAGATCGTGGTGAAGCTATTTCCATGTTTATACAGATCGCGGTGTAGATATTTCCATGTTTATTCAGATAACGGTGTAGATATTTCCATGTTTATACAGATCGTGGTGAAGATATTTCCATGTTTATACAGATAGCGGTGTAGATATTTCCATGTTTTTACAGATATTGGTGTAGATATTTCCATGTTTACACAGATTGCGGTGTAGATATTTCCATCTTTCTACTGATGGCATTGTAGATATTTCCATGTTTATACAGATGGCGGTGTAGATATTTCCATGTTTACATAGATGGTGGTGAAGATATTACAATGTTTATACAGATAGCGGTGTAGATATTTCCATGTTTATACAGATCGTGGTGAAGATATTTCCATGTTTATACAGACCGCGGTGTAGATATTTCCATGTTTATACAGATAGCGGTGTAGATATTTCCATGTTTATACAGATCGTGGTGAAGCTATTTCCATGTTTATACAGATCGCGGTGTAGATATTTCCATGTTTATACAGATAGCGGTGTAGATATATCCATGTTTATACAGATCGCAGTGTAGATATTTCCATGTTTATACAGATCGCGGTGTAATTTCCATGTTTATACAGATAGCGGTGTAGATATTTCCATGTTTTTACAGATATTGGTGTAGATATTTCCATGTTTACACAGATTGCGGTGTAGATATTTCCATCTTTCTACAGATGGCATTGTAGATATTTCCATCTTTATACAGATGGCGGTGTAGATATTTCCATGTTTATATAGATGGTGATGTAGATATTACCATGTTTTTACAGATAGCGGTGTAGATATTTCCATATTTATACAGATCGTGGTGAAGATATTTCCATGTTTATACAGATCGCGGTGTAGATATTTCCATGTTTATACAGATAGCGGTGTAGATATTTCTATGTTTATAGAGATCGCAGTGTAGATATTTCCAGGTTTATACAGATAGCGGTGTATATATTTCCATGTTTATACAGATAGCGGTGTAGATATTTCCATGTTTATACAGATGGCAGTGTAGATATTTCCATGTTTATAGAGATGGCGGTGTAGATATTTCCACGTTCATTGAGATAGCGGTGTAGATATATCCATGTTCATAGAGATAGCAGTGAGGATATTTCCATGTTTATACAGATAGCAGTGTAGATATTTCCATTTTTATAGAGATAGCGGTTTTGATATTCCATATTTATACAGATAGAGGTGTTGTTATTTCCATGTTTATATAGATAGCGGTGTAGATATTTCCATATTTCTACAGATGACTGTGTAGATATTTCCATGTTTGTACAGATGGCAGTGTAGATATTTCCATGTTTATAGAGATAGCGGTGTAGATATTTTCATGTTTATTCAGATTTCGGAGGAGATATGTCAATGTTTATACAGATAGCAATGGATATATTTCCACGTTAATACACATAGCAGTGTAGATATTTCCATGTTTATACAGATCACGGTGTAGATATTTCCATGTTTATACAGATCATGTTGTAGATATTTCCATGTTTATACAGATCACGGTGTTGATATTACCATGTTTATAAGGATAGAGTTGCAAATATTTCCACATTTATGCAGATAGCGGTTTAGTTATTAGCATGTTTATACAGATAGCGGTGTAGATATTTCCATGTTTATACAGATCGCGGTGTAGATATTTCCATGTTTATACAGATAGCGGTGTAGATATTTCCATGTTTTTACTGATATTGGTGTAGATATTTCCATGTTTACACAGATTGCGGTGTAGATATTTCCATCTTTCTACAGATGGCATTGTAGATATTTCCATGATTATACAGATGGCGGTGTAGATATTTCCATGTTTATATAGATGGTGGTATAGATATTACCATGCTTATACAGATAGCGGTGTAGATATTTCCATGTTTATACAGATAGCGGTGTAGATATTTCCATTTTTATACAGATGGCAGTGTAGATATTTCCATGTTTATAGAGATGTCGGTGTAGATATTTCCATGTTCATTGAGATAGCTGTGTAGATATATCCATGTTCATAGAGATAGCAGTGAGGATATTTCCATGTTTATACAGATAGCAGTGCAGATATTTCCATTTTTATAGAGATAGCGATTTTGATATTTCATATTTATACAGATAGAGGTGTAGATATTTCCATGTTTATACAGATTGCGGTGTAGATATTTCCATGTTTATACAGATCGTGGTGGAGATATTTCCATGTTTATACAAATAGCGGTGTAGTTATTTCCATGTTTATACAGATAGCGGTGTAAATATTTCCATGCATATACAGATGGCTGTGTAGATATTTCCATGTTTATACAGATGGCTGTGTAGATATTTCCATGTTTATACAGATGACTTTGTAGGTATTTCCATTTTTATACAAATGGCGTTGTAGATATTTCCATGTTTATAGAGATAGCTGTGCAGATATTTCCATGTTTATACAGATAGCGGTGTAGATATATCCATGTTTATACAGATCGCGGTGTAGATATTTCCATGTTTATGCAGATCGCGGTGTAGATATTTCGATGTTTATACAGATAGCGGTGTAGATATTTCCATGTTTTTACAGATATTGGTGTAGATATTTCCATGTTTACACAGATTGCGGTGTAGATATTTCCATCTTTCTACAGATGGCATTGTAGATATTTCCATGATTATACAGATGGCGGTGTAGATATTTCCATGTTTATATACATGGTGGTGTAGATATTAACATGTTTATACAGATAGCGATGTAGATATTTCCATGTTTATACAGACAGCGGTGTAGATATTTCCATTTTTATACAGATGGCAGTGTAGATATTTCCATGTTTATAGAGATGTCGGTGTAGATATTTCCATGTTCATTGAGATAGCTGTGGAGATATATCCATGTTCATAGAGATAGCAGTGAGTATATTTCCATGTTTATACAGATAGCAGTGTAGACATTTCCATTTTTATAGAGATAGCGGTTTAGATATTTCATATTTATACAGATAGAGGTGTAGATATTTCCATGTTTATACAGATTGCGGTGTAGATATTTCCATGTTTATACAGATCGTTGTGAAGATATTTCCATGTTTATACAGATCGCGGTGTAGATATTTCTATGTTTATAGAGATCGCAGTGTAGATATTTCCAGGTTTATACAGATAGCGGTGTATATATTTCCATGTTTATACAGATAGCGGTGTAGATATTTCCATGTTTATACAGATGGCAGTGTAGATATTTCCATGTTTATAGAGATGGCGGTATAGATATTTCCACGTTCATTGAGATAGCGGTGTAGATATATCCATGTTCATAGAGATAGCAGTGAGGATATTTCCATGTTTATACAGATAGCAGTGTAGATATTTCCATTTTTATAGAGATAGCGGTTTTGATATTCCATATTTATACAGATAGAGGTGTAGTTATTTCCATGTTTATATAGATAGCGGTGTAGATATTTCCATATTTCTACAGATGACTGTGTAGATATTTCCATGTTTGTACAGATGGCAGTGTAGATATTTCCATGTTTATAGAGATAGCGGTGTAGATATTTTCATGTTTATTCAGATTTCGGAGGAGATATGTCAATGTTTATACAGATAGCAATGGATATATTTCCACGTTAATACACATAGCAGTGTAGATATTTCCATGTTTATACAGATCACGGTGTAGATATTTCCATGTTTATACAGATCATGTTGTAGATATTTCCATGTTTATATAGATCGCGGTGTTGATATTACCATGTTTATAAGGATAGAGTTGCAAATATTTCCACATTAATGCAGATAGCGGTTTAGTTATTAGCATGTTTATACAGATAGCGGTGTAGATATTTCCATGTTTATACAGATCGCGGTGTAGATATTTCCATGTTTATACAGATAGCGGTGTAGATATTTCCATGTTTTTACTGATATTGGTGTAGATATTTCCATGTTTACACAGATTGCGGTGTAGATATTTCCATCTTTCTACAGATGGCATTGTAGATATTTCCATGATTATACAGATGGCGGTGTAGATATTTCCATGTTTATATAGATGGTGGTATAGATATTACCATGTTTATACAGATAGCGGTGTAGATATTGCCATGTTTATACAGATAGCGGTGTAGATATTTCCATTTTTATACAGATGGCAGTGTAGATATTTCCAAGATTATAGAGATGTCGGTGTAGATATTTCCATGTTCATTGAGATAGCTGTGTAGATATATCCATGTTCATAGAGATAGCAGTGAGGATATTTCCATGTTTATACAGATAGCAGTGTAGATATTTCCATTTTTATAGAGATAGCGGTTTTGATATTTCATATTTATACAGATAGAGGTGTAGATATTTCCATGTTTATACAGATTGCGGTGTAGATATTTCCATGTTTATACAGACCGTGGTGGAGATATTTCCATGTTTATACAAATAGCGGTGTAGTTATTTCCATGTTTATACAGATAGCGGTGTCAATATTTCCATGTATATACAGATGGCTGTGTAGATATTTCCATGTTTATACAGATGGCTGTGTAGATATTTCCATGTTTATACAGATGACTTTGTAGGTATTTCCATTTTTATACAGATGGCGTTGTAGATATTTCCATGTTTATAGAGATAGCTGTGCAGATATTTCCATGTTTATACAGATAGCGGTGTAGATATATCCATGTTTATACAGATCGCGGTGTAGATATTTCCATGTTTATGCAGATCGCGGTGTAGATATTTCGATGTTTATACAGATAGCGGTGTAGATATTTCCATGTTTTTACAGATATTGGTGTAGATATTTCCATGTTTACACAGATTGCGGTGTAGATATTTCCATCTTTCTACAGATGGCATTGTAGATATTTCCATGATTATACAGATGGCGGTGTAGATATTTCCATGTTTATATACATGGTGGTGTAGATATTAACATGTTTATACAGATAGCGATGTAGATATTTCCATGTTTATACAGACAGCGGTGTAGATATTTCCATTTTTACACAGATGGCAGTGTAGATATTTCCATGTTTATAGAGATGTCGGTGTAGATATTTCCATGTTCATTGAGATAGCTGTGGAGATATATCCATGTTCATAGAGATAGCAGTGAGTATATTTCCATGTTTATACAGATAGCAGTGTAGACATTGCCATTTTTATAGAGATAGCGGTTTAGATATTTCATATTTATACAGATAGAGGTGTAGATATTTCCATGTTTATACAGATTGCGGTGTAGATATTTCCATGTTTATACAGATCGTGGTGAAGATATTTCCATGTTTATACAGATCGCGGTGTAGATATTTCTATGTTTATAGAGATCGCAGTGTAGATATTTCCAGGTTTATACAGATAGCGGTGTATATATTTCCATGTTTATACAGATAGCGGTGTAGATATTTCCATGTTTATACAGATGGCAGTGTAGATATTTCCATGTTTATAGAGATGGCGGTGTAGATATTTCCACGTTCATTGAGATAGCGGTGTAGATATATCCATGTTCATAGAGATAGCAGTGAGGATATTTCCATGTTTATACAGATAGCAGTGTAGATATTTCCATTTTTATAGAGATAGCGGTTTTGTTATTCCATATTTATACAGATAGAGGTGTAGTTATTTCCATGTTTATATAGATAGCGGTGTAGATATTTCCATATTTCTACAGATGACTGTGTAGATATTTCCATGTTTGTACAGATGGCAGTGTAGATATTTCCATGTTTATAGAGATAGCGGTGTAGATATTTTCATGTTTATTCAGATTTCGGAGGAGATATGTCAATGTTTATACAGATAGCAATGGATATATTTCCACGTTAATACACATAGCAGTGTAGATATTTCCATGTTTATACAGATCACGGTGTAGATATTTCCATGTTTATACAGATCATGTTGTAGATATTTCCATGTTTATACAGATCGCGGTGTTGATATTACCATGTTTATAAGGATAGAGTTGCAAATATTTCCACATTTATGCAGATAGCGGTTTAGTTATTAGCATGTTTATACAGATAGCGGTGTAGATATTTCCATGTATAAACAGATGTCTGTGTATATATTTCCATGTTTAAACAGATGGCGGTGTAGATATTTCCTTGTTTATACAAATAGCGGTGTAGTTATTTCGATGTTTATACAGATCACGGTGTAGTTATTTCCTTGTTTATACAAATAGCGGTGTAGTTATTTCCATGTTTATACAGATAGCGGTGTAGATATTTCCTTGTTTCTACAAATAGCGGTGTAGATATTTCCATGTTTATACAGATCACGGTGTAGATATTTCCTTGTTTATACAAATAGCGGTGTAGTTATTTCCATGTTTATACAGATAGCGGTGTAGATATTTCCATGTATATACAGATGGCTGTGTAGATATTTCCATGTTTATACAGAAGGCTGTGTAGATATTTCCATGTTTATAAAGATGACTTTGTAGTTATTTCCATGTTTATACAGATGGCTGTGTAGATATTTCCATGTTTATACAGATGACTTTGTAGGTATTTCCATTTTTATACAGATGGCGGTGAACATATTTCCATGTTTATAGAGATAGCTGTGTAGATATTTCCATGTTTATACAAATAGCAGTGTAGATATGTCCATGTTTATACAGAACGCGGTGTAGATATTTCCATGTTTATACAGATCGCGGTGTAGATATTTCCATGTTTATACAGATAGCGGTGTAGATATTTCCATGTTTTTACAGATACTGGTGTAGATATTTCCATGTTTACACAGATTGCGGTGTAGATATTTCCATCTTTCTACAGATGGCATTGTAGATATTTCCATGTTTATACAGATGGCGGTGTATATATTTCCATGTTTATATAGATGGTGGTGTTGATATTAACATGTTTATACAGATAGCGATGTAGATATTTCCATGTTTATACAGATCGTGGTGAAGCTATTTCCATGTTTATACAGATCGCGGTGTAGATATTTCCATGTTTATACAGATAACGGTGTAGATATTTCCATGTTTATACAGATCGTGGTGAAGATATTTCCATGTTTATACAGATAGCGGTGTAGATATTTCCATGTTTTTACAGATATTGGTGTAGATATTTCCATGTTTACACAGATTGCGGTGTAGATATTTCCATCTTTCTACTGATGGCATTGTAGATATTTCCATGTTTATACAGATGGCGGTGTAGATATTTCCATGTTTACATAGATGGTGGTGAAGATATTACAATGTTTATACAGATAGCGGTGTAGATATTTCCATGTTTATACAGATCGTGGTGAAGATATTTCCATGTTTATACAGACCGCGGTGTAGATATTTCCATGTTTATACAGACAGCGGTGTAGATATTTCCACGTTTATACAGATCGTGGTGAAGCTATTTCCATGTTTATACAGATCGCGGTGTAGATATTTCCATGTTTATACAGATAGCGGTGTAGATATATCCATGTTTATACAGATCGCAGTGTAGATATTTCCATGTTTATACAGATCGCGGTGTAATTTCCATGTTTATACAGATAGCGGTGTAGATATTTCCATGTTTTTACAGATATTGGTGTAGATATTTCCATGTTTACACAGATTGCGGTGTAGATATTTCCACCTTTCTACAGATGGCATTGTAGATATTTCCATCTTTATACAGATGGCGGTGTAGATATTTCCATGTTTATATAGATGGTGATGTAGATATTACCATGTTTATACAGATAGCGGTGTAGATATTTCCATATTTATACACATCGTGGTGAAGATATTTCCATGTTTATACAGATCGCGGTGTAGATATTTCCATGTTTATACAGATAGCGGTGTAGATATTTCCATATTTATACAGATCGTGGTGAAGATATTTCCATGTTTATACAGATCGCGGTGTAGATATTTCCATGTTTTTACAGATATTGGTGTAGATATTTCCATGTTTACACAGATTGCGGTGTAGATATTTCCATCTTTCTACAGACGGCATTGTAGATATTTCCATGTTTATTCAGATGGCGGTGTAGGTATTTCCATGTTTATATAGATGGTGGTGTAGATATTACAATGTTTATACAGATAGTGGTGTAGATATTTCCATGTTTTTACAGATCGTGGTGTGGATATTTCCATGTTTATACAGATCGCGGTGTAGATATTTCCATGTTTATACAGATCGCGGTGTAGATATTTCCATGTTTATACAGATAGCGGTGTAGATATTTCCATGTTTATACAGATCGTGGTGAAGATATTTCCATGTTTATACAGATCGCGGTGTAGATATTTCCATGTTTATACAGACCGCGGTGTAGATATTTCCATGTTTATACAGATCGCGGTGTAGATATTTCCATGTTTATACAGATAGCGGTGTAGATATTTCCATGTTTTTACAGATATTGGTGTAGATATTTCCATGTTTACACAGATTGCGGTGTAGATATTTCCATCTTTCTACAGATGGCATTGTAGATATTTCCATGATTATAGAGATGGCGGTGTAGATATTTCCATGTTTATATAGATGGTGGTGTAGATATTAACATGTTTATACAGATAGCGATGTAGATATTTCCATGTTTATACAGATCGTGGTGAAGCTATTTCCACGTTTATACAGATCGCGGTTTAGATATTTCCATGTTTATACAGATAACGGTGTAGATATTTCCATGTTTATACAGATCGTGGTGAAGATATTTCCATGTTTATACAGATAGCGGTATAGATATTTCCATGTTTTTACAGATATTGGTGTAGATATTTCCATGTTTACACAGATTGCGGTGTAGATATTTCCATCTTTCTACTGATGGCATTGTAGATATTTCCATGTTTATACAGATGGCGGTGTAGATATTTCCATGTTTACATAGATGGTGGTGAAGATATTACAATGTTTATACAGATAGCGGTGTAGATATTTCCATGTTTATACAGATCGTGGTGAAGACATTTCCATGTTTATACAGACCGCGGTGTAGATATTTCCATGTTTATACAGATAGCGGTGTAGATATTTCCATGTTTATACAGATCGTGGTGAAGCTATTTCCATGTTTATACAGATCGCGGTGTAGATATTTCCATGTTTATACAGATAGCGGTGTAGATATATCCATATTTATACAGATCGCAGTGTAGATATTTCCATGTTTATACAGATCGCGGTGTAATTTCCATGTTTATACAGATAGCGGTGTAGATATTTCCATGTTTTTACAGATATTGGTGTAGATATTTCCATGTTTACACAGATTGCGGTGTAGATATTTCCATCTTTCTACAGATGGCATTGTAGATATTTCCATCTTTATACAGATGGCGGTGTAGATATTTCCATGTTTATATAGATGGTGATGTAGATATTACCATGTTTATACAGATAGCGGTGTAGATATTTCCATATTTATACAGATCGTGGTGAAGATATTTCCATGATTATACAGATCGCGGTGTAGATATTTCCATGTTTATACAGATAGCGGTGTAGATATTTCCATGTTTATACAAATCGTGGTGAAGATATTTCCATGTTTATACAGATAGCGGTGTAGATATTTCCATGTTTTTACAGATATTGGTGTAGATATTTCCATGTTTACACAGATTGCGGTGTAGATATTTCCATCTTTCTACAGACGGCATTGTAGATATTTCCATGTTTATTCAGATGGCGGTGTAGGTATTTCCATGTTTATATAGATGGTGGTGTAGATATTACAATGTTTATACAGATAGTGGTGTAGATATTTCCATGTTTATACAGATCGTGGTGTGGATATTTCCATGTTTATACAGATCACGGTGTAGATATTTCCATGTTTATACAGATCGCGGTGTAGATATTTCCATGTTTATACAGATCGTGGTGTGGATATTTCCATGTTTATACAGATCGCGGTGCAGATATTTCCATGTTTATACAGATCGCGGTGTAGATATTTCCATGTTTATACAGATAGCGGTGTAGATACTTCCATGTTTATACAGATAGCGGTGTAGATATATCCATGTTTATACAGATCGCGGTGTAGATATTTCCATGTTTATGGAGATCGCGGTGTAGATATTTCGATGTTTATACAGATAGCGGTGTAGATATTTCCATGTTTACACAGATTGCGGTGTAGATATTTCCATCTTTCTACAGATGGCATTGTAGATATTTCCATGATTATACAGATGGCGGTGTAGATATTTCCATGTTTATATAGATGGTGGTGTAGATATTATCATGTTTATACAGATAGCGATGTAGATATTTCCATGTTTATACAGATCGTGGTGAAGCTATTTCCATGTTTATACAGATCGCGGTGTAGATATTTCCATGTTTATACAGATAACGGTGTAGATATTTCCATGTTTATACAGATCGTGGTGAAGATATTTCCATGTTTATACAGATAGCGGTGTAGATATTTCCATGTTTTTACAGATATTGGTGTAGATATTTCCATGTTTACACAGATTGCGGTGTAGATATTTCCATCTTTCTACTGATGGCATTGTAGATATTTCCATGTTTATACAGATGGCGGTGTAGATATTTCCATGTTTACATAGATGGTCGTGAAGATATTACAATGTTTATACAGATAGTGGTGTAGATATTTCCATGTTTATACAGATCGTGGTGAAGATATTTCCATGTTTATACAGACCGCGGTGTAGATATTTCAATGTTTATACAGATAGCGGTGTAGATATTTCCATGTTTATACAGATCGTTGTGAAGCTATTTCCATGTTTATACAGATCGCGGTGTAGATATTTCCATGTTTATACAGATAGCGGTGTAGATATATCCATGTTTATACAGATCGCAGTGTAGATATTTCCATGTTTATACAGATCGCGGTGTAATTTCCATGTTTATACAGATTGCGGTGTAGATATTTCCATGTTTTTACAGATATTGGTGTAGATATTTCCATGTTTACACAGATTGCGGTGTAGATATTTCCATCTTTCTACAGATGGCATTGTAGATATTTCCATCTTTATACAGATGGCGGTGTAGATATTTCCATGTTTATATAGATGGTGATGTAGATATTACCATGTTTATACAGATAGCGGTGTAGATATTTCCATATTTATACAGATCGTGGTGAAGATATTTCCATGTTTCTACAGATCGCAGTGTAGATATTTCCATGTTTATACAGATAGCGGTGTAGATATTTCCATGTTTATACAAATCGTGGTGAAGATATTTCCATGTTTATACAGATAGCGGTGTAGATATTTCCATGTTTTTACAGATATTGGTGTAGATATTTCCATGTTTACACAGATTGCGGTGTAGATATTTCCATCTTTCTACAGACGGCATTGTAGGTATTTCCATGGTTATTCAGATGGCGGTGTAGGTATTTCCATGTTTATATAGATGGTGGTGTAGATATTACAATGTTTATACAGATAGTGGTGTAGATATTTCCATGTTTATACAGATCGTGGTGTGGATATTTCCATGTTTATACAGATCGCGGTGTAGATATTTCCATGTTTATACAGATCGCGGTGTAGATATTTCCATGTTTATACAGATAGCGGTGTAGATATTTCCATGTTTATACAGATCGTGGTGAAGATATTTCCATGTTTATATAGATCGCGGTGTAGATATTTCCATGTTTATACAGATCGCGGTGTAGATATTTCCATGTTTATACAGATAGCGGTGTATATATTTCCATGTTTTTACAGATATTGGTGTAGATATTTCCATGTTTACACAGATTGCGGTGTAGATATTTCCATCTTTCTACAGATGGCATTGTAGATATTTCCATGATTATAGAGATGGCGGTGTAGATATTTCCATGTTTATACAGATAGCGGTGTAGATATTTCCATGTTTATACAGATCGCGGTGTAGATATTTCCATGTTTATGCAGATCGCGGTGTAGATATTTCGATGTTTATACAGATAGCGGTGTAGATATTTCCATGTTTTTACAGATATTGGTGTAGATATTTCCATGTTTACACAGATTGCGGTGTAGATATTTCCATCTTTCTACAGATGGCATTGTAGATATTTCCATGATTATACAGATGGCGGTGTAGATATTTCCATGTTTATATACATGGTGGTGTAGATATTAACATGTTTATACAGATAGTGATGTAGATATTTCCATGTTTATACAGACAGCGGTGTAGATATTTCCATTTTTATACAGATGGCCGTGTAGATATTTCCATGTTTATAGAGATGTCGGTGCAGATATTTCCATGTTCATTGAGATAGCTGTGTAGATATATCCATGTTCATAGAGATAGCAGTGAGTATATTTCCATGTTTATACAGATAGCAGTGTAGACATTTCCATTTTTATAGAGATAGCGGTTTAGATGTTTCATATTTATACAGATAGAGGTGTAGATATTTCCATGTTTATACAGATGACTTTGTAGGTATTTCCATTTTTATACAGATGGCGTTGTAGATATTTCCATGTTTATAGAGATCGCTGTGCAGATATTTCCATGTTTATACAGATAGCGGTGTAGATATATCCATGTTTATACAGATCGCGGTGTAGATATTTCCATGTTTATGCAGATCGCGGTGTAGATATTTCGATGTTTATACAGATAGCGGTGTAGATATTTCCATGTTTTTACAGATATTGGTGTAGATATTTCCATGTTTACACAGATTGCGGTGTAGATATTTCCATCTTTCTACAGATGGCATTGTAGATATTTCCATGATTATACAGATGGCGGTGTAGATATTTCCATGTTTATATACATGGTGGTGTAGATATTAACATGTTTATACAGATAGTGATGTAGATATTTCCATGTTTATACAGACAGCGGTGTAGATATTTCCATTTTTATACAGATGGCAGTGTAGATATTTCCATGTTTATAGAGATGTCGGTGTAGATATTTCCATGTTCATTGAGATAGCTGGGTAGATATATCCATGTTCATAGAGATAGGAGTGAGTATATTTCCATGTTTATACAGATAGCAGTGTAGACATTTCCATTTTTATAGAGATAGCGGTTTAGATATTTCATATTTATACAGATAGAGGTGTAGATATTTCCATGTTTATACAGATTGCGGTGTAGATATTTCCATGTTTATACAGATCGTGGAGAAGATATTTCCATGTTTATACAGATCACGGTGTAGATATTTCTATGTTTATAGAGATCGCAGTGTAGATATTTCCAGGTTTATACAGATAGCGGTGTATATATTTCCATGTTTATACAGATAGCGGTGTAGATATTTCCATGTTTATACAGATGGCAGTGTAGATATTTCCATGTTTATAGAGATGGCGGTGTAGATATTTCCACGTTCAGTGAGATAGCGGTGTAGATATATCCATGTTCATAGAGATAGCAGTGAGGATATTTCCATGTTTATACAGATAGCAGTGTAGATATTTCCATTTTTATAGAGATAGCGGTTTTGATATTCCATATTTATACAGATAGAGGTGTAGTTATTTCCGTGTTTACATAGATAGCGGTGTAGATATTTCCATATTTCTACAGATGATTGTGTAGATATTTCCATGTTTGTACAGATGGCAGTGTAGATATTTCCATGTTTATAGAGATAGCGGTGTAGATATTTTCATGTTTATTCAGATTTCGGAGGAGATATGTCAATGTTTATACAGATAGCAATGGATATATTTCCACGTTAATACACATAGCAGTGTAGATATTTCCATGTTTATACAGATCACGGTGTAGATATTTCCATGTTTATACAGATCATGTTGTAGATATTTCCATGTTTATACAGATCGCGGTGTTGATATTACCATGTTTATAAGGATAGAGTTGCAAATATTTCCACATTTATGCAGATAGCGGTTTAGTTATTAGCATGTTTATACAGATAGCGGTGTAGATATTTCCATGTTTATACAGATCGCGGTGTAGATATTTCCATGTTTATACAGATAGCGGTGTAGATATTTCCATGTTTTTACTGATATTGGTGTAGATATTTCCATGTTTACACAGATTGCGGTGTAGATATTTCCATCTTTCTACAGATGGCATTGTAGATATTTCCATGATTATACAGATGGCGGTGTAGATATTTCCATGTTTATATAGATGGTGGTATAGATATTACCATGTTTATACAGATAGCGGTGTAGATATTTCCATGTTTATACAGATAGCGGTGTAGATATTTCCATTTTTATACAGATGGCAGTGTAGATATTTCCATGTTTATAGAGATGTCGGTGTAGATATTTCCATGTTCATTGAGATAGCTGTGTAGATATATCCATGTTCATAGAGATAGCAGTGAGGATATTTCCATGTTTATACAGATAGCAGTGTAGATATTTCCATTTTTATAGAGATAGCGGTTTTGATATTTCATATTTATACAGATAGAGGTGTAGATATTTCCATGTTTATACAGATTGCGGTGTAGATATTTCCATGTTTATACAGATCGTGGTGGAGATATTTCCATGTTTATACAAATAGCGGTGTAGTTATTTCCATGTTTATACAGATAGCGGTGTAAATATTTCCATGTATATACAGATGGCTGTGTAGATATTTCCATGTTTATACAGATGGCTGTGTAGATATTTCCATGTTTATACAGATGACTTTGTAGGTATTTCCATTTTTATACAGATGGCGTTGTAGATATTTCCATGTTTATAGAGATAGCTGTGCAGATATTTCCATGTTTATACAGATAGCGGTGTAGATATATCCATGTTTATACAGATCGCGGTGTAGATATTTCCATGTTTATGCAGATCGCGGTGTAGATATTTCGATGTTTATACAGATAGCGGTGTAGATATTTCCATGTTTTTACAGATATTGGTGTAGATATTTCCATGTTTACACAGATTGCGGTGTAGATATTTCCATCTTTCTACAGATGGCATTGTAGATATTTCCATGATTATACAGATGGCGGTGTAGATATTTCCATGTTTATATACATGGTGGTGTAGATATTAACATGTTTATACAGATAGCGATGTAGATATTTCCATGTTTATACAGACAGCGGTGTAGATATTCCCATTTTTATACAGATGGCAGTGTAGATATTTCCATGTTTATAGAGATGTCGGTGTAGATATTTACATGTTCAGTGAGATAGCTGTGGAGATATATCCATGTTCATAGAGATAGCAGTGAGTATATTTCCATGTTTATACAGATAGCAGTGTAGACATTTCCATTTTTATAGAGATAGCGGTTTAGATATTTCATATTTATACAGATAGAGGTGTAGATATTTCCATGTTTATACAGATTGCGGTGTAGATATTTCCATGTTTATACAGATCGTGGTGAAGATATTTCCATGTTTATACAGATCGCGGTGTAGATATTTCTATGTTTATAGAGATCGCAGTGTAGATATTTCCAGGTTTATATAGATAGCGGTGTATATATTTCCATGTTTATACAGATAGCGGTGTAGATATTTCCATGTTTATACAGATGGCAGTGTAGATATTTCCATGTTTATAGAGATGGCGGTGTAGATATTTCCACGTTCATTGAGATAGCGGTGTAGATATATCCATGTTCATAGAGATAGCAGTGAGGATATTTCCATGTTTATACAGATAGCAGTGTAGATATTTCCATTTTTATAGAGATAGCGGTTTTGTTATTCCATATTTATACAGATAGAGGTGTAGTTATTTCCATGTTTATATAGATAGCGGTGTAGATATTTCCATATTTCTACAGATGACTGTGTAGATATTTCCATGTTTGTACAGATGGCAGTGTAGATATTTCCATGTTTATAGAGATAGCGGTGTAGCTATTTTCATGTTTATTCAGATTTCGGAGGAGATATGTCAATGTTTATACAGATAGCAATGGATATATTTCCACGTTAATACACATAGCAGTGTAGATATTTCCATGTTTATACAGATCACGGTGTAGATATTTCCATGTTTATACAGATCATGTTGTAGATATTTCCATGTTTATACAGATCGCGGTGTTGATATTACCATGTTTATAAGAATAGAGTTGCAAATATTTCCACATTTATGCAGATAGCGGTTTAGTTATTAGCATGTTTATACAGATAGCAGTGTAGATATTTCCATGTATAAACAGATGTCTGTGTATATATTTCCATGTTTAAACAGATGGCGGTGTAGATATTTCCTTGTTTATACAAATAGCGGTGAAGTTATTTCCATGTTTATACAGATCACGGTGTAGTTATTTCCTTGTTTATACAAATAGCGGTGTAGTTATTTCCATGTTTATACAGATAGCGGTGAAGATATTTCCTTGTTTCTACAAATAGCGGTGTAGATATTTCCATGTTTATACAGATCACGGTGTAGATATTTCCTTGTTTATACAAATAGCGGTGTAGTTATTTCCATGTTTATACAGATAGCGGTGTAGATATTTCCATGTATATACAGATGGCTGTGTAGATATTTCCATGTTTATACAGAAGGCTGTGTACATATTTCCATGTTTATAAAGATGACTTTGTAGGTATTTCCATGTTTATACAGATGGCTGTGTAGATATTTCCATGTTTATACAGATGACTTTGTAGGTATTTCCATTTTTATACAGATGGCGGTGAACATATTTCCATGTTTATAGAGATAGCTGTGTAGATATTTCCATGTTTATACAAATAGCAGTGTAGATATCTCCATGTTTATACAGAACGCGGTGTAGATATTTCCATGTTTATACAGATCGCGGTGTAGATATTTCCATGTTTATACAGATAGCGGTGTAGATATTTCCATGTTTTTACAGATACTGGTGTAGATATTTCCATGTTTACACAGATTGCGGTGTAGATATTTCCATCTTTCTACAGATGGCATTGTAGATATTTCCATGTTTATACAGATGGCGGTGTATATATTTCCATGTTTATATAGATGGTGGTGTAGATATTACCATGTTTATACAGATAGCGGTGTAGATATTTCCATGTTTATACAGATCGTGGTGAAGCTATTTCCATGTTTATACAGATCGCGGTGTAGATATTTCCATGTTTATACAGATAGCGGTGTAGATATTTCCATGTTTATACAGATCGTGGTGAAGCTATTTCCATGTTTATACAGATCGCGGTGTAGATATTTCCATGTTTATACAGATAGCGGTGTAGATATATCCATGTTTATACAGATCGCAGTGTAGATATTTCCATGTTTATACAGATCGCGGTGTAATTTCCATGTTTATACAGATAGCGGTGTAGATATTTCCATGTTTTTACAGATATTGGTGTAGATATTTCCATGTTTACACAGATTGCGGTGTAGATATTTCCGTCTTTCTACAGATGGCATTGTAGATATTTCCATCTTTATACAGATGGCGGTGTAGATATTTCCATGTTTATATAGATGGTGATGTAGATATTACCATGTTTATACAGATAGCGGTGTAGATATTTCCATATTTATACAGATCGTGGTGAAGATATTTCCATTTTTATACAGATCGCGGTGTAGATATTTCCATGTTTATACAGATAGCGGTGTAGATATTTCTATGTTTATAGAGATCGCAGTGTAGATATTTCCAGGTTTAGACAGATAGCGGTGTATATATTTCCATGTTTATACAGATAGCGGTGTAGATATTTCCATGTTTATACAGATGGCAGTGTAGATATTTCCATGTTTATAGAGATGGCGGTGTAGATATTTCCACGTTCATTGAGATAGCGGTGTAGATATATCCATGTTCATAGAGATAGCAGTGAGGATATTTCCATGTTTATACAGATAGCAGTGTAGATATTTCAATTTTTATAGAGATAGCGGTTTTGATATTCCATATTTATACAGATAGAGGTGTTGTTATTTCCATGTTTATATAGATAGCGGTGTAGATATTTCCATATTTCTACAGATGACTGTGTAGATATTTCCATGTTTGTACAGATGGCAGTGTAGATATTTCCATGTTTATAGAGATAGCGGTGTAGATATTTTCATGTTTATTCAGATTTCGGAGGAGATATGTCAATGTTTATACAGATAGCAATGGATATATTTCCACGTTAATACACATAGCAGTGTAGATATTTCCATGTTTATACAGATCACGGTGTAGATATTTCCATGTTTATACAGATCATGTTGTAGATATTTCCATGTTTATACAGATCGTGGTGTTGATATTACCATGTTTATAAGGATAGAGTTGCCAATATTTCCACATTAATGCAGACAGCGGTTTAGTTATTAGCATGTTTATACAGATAGCGGTGTAGATATTTCCATGTTTATACAGATCACGGTGTAGATATTTCCATGTTTATACAGATAGCGGTGTAGATATTTCCATGTTTTTACTGATATTGGTGTAGATATTTCCATGTTTACACAGATTGCGGTGTAGATATTTCCATCTTTCTACAGATGGCATTGTAGATATTTCCATGATTATACAGATGGCGGTGTAGATATTTCCATGTTTATATAGATGGTGGTATAGATATTACCATGCTTATACAGATAGCGGTGTAGATATTTCCATGTTTATACAGATCACGGTGTAGATATTTCCTTGTTTATACAAATAGCGGTGTAGTTATTTCCATGTTTATACAGATAGCGGTGTAGATATTTCCTTGTTTCTACAAATAGCGGTGTAGATATTTCCATGTTTATACAGATCACGGTGTAGATATTTCCTTGTTTATACAAATAGCGGTGTAGTTATTTCCATGTTTATACAAATAGCGGTGTAGATATTTCCATGTATATACAGATGGCTGTGTAGATATTTCCATGTTTATACAGATGGCTGTGTAGATATTTCCATGTTTATACAGATGACTTTGTAGGTATTTATATTTTTATCCAGATGGCGGTGAACATATTTCCATGTTTATAGAGATAGCTGTGTAGATATTTCCATGTTTATACAAATAGCAGTGTAGATATATCCATGTTTATACAGATCGCGGTGTAGATATTTCCATGTTTATATATAACGCGGTGTAGATATTTCCATGTTTATACAGATAGCGGTGTAGATATTTCCATCTTTTTACAGATACTGGTGTAGATATTTCCATGTTTACACAGATTGCGGTGTAGATATTTCCATCTTTCTACAGATGGCATTGTAGATATTTCCATGTTTATACAGATGGCGGTGTAGATATTTCCATGTTTATATAGATGGTGGTGTAGATATTACCATGTTCATACAGATAGCGGTGTAGATATTTCCATGTTTATACAGATCGTGGTGAAGCTATTTCCATGTTTATACAGATCGTGGTGTAGATATTTCCATGTTTATACAGATGGCGGTGTAGATATTTCCATGTTTATATAGATGGTGGTGTAGATATTACAATGTTTATACAGATAGCGGTGTAGATATTTCCATGTTTATACAGATCGTGGTGAAGATATTTCCATGTTTATACAGACCGCGGTGTAGATATTTCCTTGTTTATACAGATAGCAGTGTAGATATTTCCATGTTTATACAGATCGTGGTGAAGCTATTTCCATGTTTATACAGATCGCGGTGTAGATATTTCCATGTTTATACAGATAGCGGTGTAGATATATCCATGTTTATACAGATCGCAGTGTAGATATTTCCATGTTTATACAGATCGCGGTGTAATGTACATGTTTATACAGATAGCGGTGTAGATATTTCCATGTTTTTACAGATAGTGGTGTAGATATTTCCATGTTTACACAGATTGCAGTGTAGATATTTCCATCTTTCTACAGATGGCATTGTAGATATTTCCATCTTTATACAGATGGCGGTGTAGATATTTCCATGTTTATATAGATGGTGATGTAGATATTACCATGTTTATACAGATAGCGGTGTAGATATTTCCATATTTATACAGATCGTGGTGAAGATATTTCCATGTTTATACAGATCGCGGTGTAGATATTTCCATGTTTATACAGATAGCGGTGTAGATATTTCCATGTTTATACAGATCGTGGTGAAGATATTTCCATGTTTATACAGATAGCGGTGTAGATATTTCCATGTTTTTACAGATATTGGTGTAGATATTTCCATGTTTACACAGATTGCGGTGTAGATATTTCCATCTTTCTACAGACGGCATTGTAGATATTTCCATGTTTATTCAGATGCCGGTGTAGGTATTTCCATGTTTATATAGATGGTGGTGTAGATATTACAATGTTTATACAGATAGCGGTGTAGATATTTCCATGTTTATACAGATCGTGGTGTGGATATTTCCATGTTTATACAGATCGCGGTGTAGATATTTCCGTGTTTATACAGATCGCGGTGTAGATATTTCCGTGTTTATACAGATAGCGGTGTAGATATTTCCATGTTTATACAGATCGTGTTGAGATATTTCCATGTTTATACAGATCGCGGTGTAGATATTTCCACGTTTATACAGACCGCGGTGTAGATATTTCCATGTTTATACAGATCGCGGTGTAGATATTTCCATGTTTATACAGATAGCGGTGTAGATATTTCCATGTTTTTACAGATATTGGTGTAGATATTTCCATGTTTACACAGATTGCGGTGTAGATATTTCCATCTTTCTACAGATGGCATTGTAGATATTTCCATGATTATAGAGATGGCGGTGTAGATATTTCCATGTTTATATAGATGGTGGTGTAGATATTAACATGTTTATACAGATAGCGATGTAGATATTTCCATGTTTATACAGATCGTGGTGAAGCTATTTCCACGTTTATACAGATCGCGGTTTAGATATTTCCATGTTTATACAGATAACGGTGTAGATATTTCCATGTTTATACAGATCGTGGTGAAGATATTTCCATGTTTATACAGATAGCGGTATAGATATTTCCATGTTTTTACAGATATTGGTGTAGATATTTCCATGTTTACACAGATTGCGGTGTAGATATTTCCATCTTTCTACTGATGGCATTGTAGATATTTCCATGTTTATACAGATGGCGGTGTAGATATTTCCATGTTTACATAGATGGTGGTGAAGATATTACAATGTTTATACAGATAGCGGTGTAGATATTTCCATGTTTATACAGATCGTGGTGAAGACATTTCCATGTTTATACAGACCACGGTGTAGATATTTCCATGTTTATACAGATAGCGGTGTAGATATTTCCATGTTTATACAGATCGTGGTGAAGCTATTTCCATGTTTATACAGATCGCGGTGTAGATATTTCCATGTTTATACAGATAGCGGTGTAGATATATCCATGTTTATACAGATCGCAGTGTAGATATTTCCATGTTTATACAGATCGCGGTGTAATTTCCATGTTTATACAGATAGCGGTGTAGAGATTTCCATGTTTTTACAGATATTGGTGTAGATATTTCCATGTTTACACAGATTGCGGTGTAGATATTTCCATCTTTCTACAGATGGCATTGTAGATATTTCCATCTTTATACAGATGGCGGTGTAGGTATTTCCATGTTTATATAGATGGTGATGTAGATATTACCATGTTTATACAGATAGCGGTGTAGATATTTCCATATTTATACAGATCGTGGTGAAGATATTTCCATGATTATACAGATCGCGGTGTAGATATTTCCATGTTTATACAGATAGCGGTGTAGATATTTCCATGTTTATACAAATCGTGTTGAAGATATTTCCATGTTTATACAGATAGCGGTGTAGATATTTCCATGTTTTTACAGATATTGGTGTAGATATTTCCATGTTTACACAGATTGCGGTGTAGATATTTCCATCTTTCTACAGACGGCATTGTAGATATTTCCATGTTTATTCAGATGGCGGTGTAGGTATTTCCATGTTTATATAGATGGTGGTGTAGATATTACAATGTTTATACAGATAGTGGTGTAGATATTTCCATGTTTATACAGATCGTGGTGTGGATATTTCCATGTTTATACAGATCACGGTGTAGATATTTCCATGTTTATACAGATCGCGGTGTAGATATTTCCATGTTTATACAGATCGTGGTGTGGATATTTCCATGTTTATACAGATCGCGGTGCAGATATTTCCATGTTTATACAGATCGCGGTGTAGATATTTCCATGTTTATACAGATAGCGGTGTAGATACTTCCATGTTTATACAGATAGCGGTGTAGATATATCCATGTTTATACAGATCGCGGTGTAGATATTTCCATGTTTATGGAGATCGCGGTGTAGATATTTCGATGTTTATACAGATAGCGGTGTAGATATTTCCATGTTTTTACAGATATTGGTGTAGATATTTCCATGTTTACACAGATTGCGGTGTAGATATTTCCATCTTTCTACAGATGGCATTGTAGATATTTCCATGATTATACAGATGGCGGTGTAGATATTTCCATGTTTATATAGATGGTGGTGTAGATATTATCATGTTTATACAGATAGCGATGTAGATATTTCCATGTTTATACAGATCGTGGTGAAGCTATTTCCATGTTTATACAGATCGCGGTGTAGATATTTCCATGTTTATACAGATAACGGTGTAGATATTTCCATGTTTATACAGATCGTGGTGAAGATATTTCCATGTTTATACAGATAGCGGTGTAGATATTTCCATGTTTTTACAGATATTGGTGTAGATATTTCCATGTTTACACAGATTGCGGTGTAGATATTTCCATCTTTCTACTGATGGCATTGTAGATATTTCCATGTTTATACAGATGGCGGTGTAGATATTTCCATGTTTACATAGATGGTCGTGAAGATATTACAATGTTTATACAGATAGTGGTGTAGATATTTCCATGTTTATACAGATCGTGGTGAAGATATTTCCATGTTTATACAGACCGCGGTGTAGATATTTCCATGTTTATACAGATAGCGGTGTAGATATTTCCATGTTTATACAGATCGTTGTGAAGCTATTTCCATGTTTATACAGATCGCGGTGTAGATATTTCCATGTTTATACAGATAGCGGTGTAGATATATCCATGTTTATACAGATCGCAGTGTAGATATTTCCATGTTTATACAGATCGCGGTGTAATTTCCATGTTTATACAGATAGCGGTGTAGATATTTCCATGTTTTTACAGATATTGGTGTAGATATTTCCATGTTTACACAGATTGCGGTGTAGATATTTCCATCTTTCTACAGATGGCATTGTAGATATTTCCATCTTTATACAGATGGCGGTGTAGATATTTCCATGTTTATATAGATGGTGATGTAGATATTACCATGTTTATACAGATAGCGGTGTAGATATTTCCATATTTATACAGATCGTGGTGAAGATATTTCCATGTTTCTACAGATCGCAGTGTAGATATTTCCATGTTTATACAGATAGCGGTGTAGATATTTCCATGTTTATACAAATCGTGGTGAAGATATTTCCATGTTTATACAGATAGCGGTGTAGATATTTCCATGTTTTTACAGATATTGGTGTAGATATTTCCATGTTTACACAGATTGCGGTGTAGATATTTCCATCTTTCTACAGACGGCATTGTAGGTATTTCCATGGTTATTCAGATGGCGGTGTAGGTATTTCCATGTTTATATAGATGGTGGTGTAGATATTACAATGTTTATACAGATAGTGGTGTAGATATTTCCATGTTTATACAGATCGTGGTGTGGATATTTCCATGTTTATACAGATCGCGGTGTAGATATTTCCATGTTTATACAGATCGCGGTGTAGATATTTCCATGTTTATACAGATAGCGGTGTAGATATTTCCATGTTTATACAGATCGTAGTGAAGATATTTCCATGTTTATATAGATCGCGGTGTAGATATTTCCATGTTTATACAGATCGCGGTGTAGATATTTCCATGTTTATACAGATAGCGGTGTATATATTTCCATGTTTTTACAGATATTGGTGTAGATATTTCCATGTTTACACAGATTGCGGTGTAGATATTTCCATCTTTCTACAGATGGCATTGTAGATATTTCCATGATTATAGAGATGGCGGTGTAGATATTTCCATGTTTATACAGATAGCGGTGTAGATATTTCCATGTTTATACAGATCGCGGTGTAGATATTTCCATGTTTATGCAGATCGCGGTGTAGATATTTCGATGTTTATACAGATAGCGGTGTAGATATTTCCATGTTTTTACAGATATTGGTGTAGATATTTCCATGTTTACACAGATTGCGGTGTAGATATTTCCATCTTTCTACAGATGGCATTGTAGATATTTCCATGATTATACAGATGGCGGTGTAGATATTTCCATGTTTATATACATGGTGGTGTAGATATTAACATGTTTATACAGATAGTGATGTAGATATTTCCATGTTTATACAGACAGCGGTGTAGATATTTCCATTTTTATACAGATGGCCGTGTAGATATTTCCATGTTTATAGAGATGTCGGTGCAGATATTTCCATGTTCATTGAGATAGCTGTGTAGATATATCCATGTTCATAGAGATAGCAGTGAGTATATTTCCATGTTTATACAGATAGCAGTGTAGACATTTCCATTTTTATAGAGATAGCGGTTTAGATGTTTCATATTTATACAGATAGAGGTGTAGATATTTCCATGTTTATACAGATTGCGGTGTAGATATTTCCATGTTTATAGAGATGTCGGTGTAGATATTTCCATGTTCATTGAGATAGCTGTGTAGATATATCCATGTTCATAGAGATAGCAGTGAGTATATTTCCATGTTTATACAGATAGCAGTGTAGACATTTCCATTTTTATAGAGATAGCGGTTTAGATATTTCCATGTTTATACAGATGGCTGTTTAGATATTTCCATGTTTATACAGATGACTTTGTAGGTATTTCCATTTTTATACAGATGGCGTTGTAGATATTTCCATGTTTATAGAGATCGCTGTGCAGATATTTCCATGTTTATACAGATAGCGGTGTAGATATATCCATGTTTATACAGATCGCGGTGTAGATATTTCCATGTTTATGCAGATCGCGGTGTAGATATTTCGATGTTTATACAGATAGCGGTGTAGATATTTCCATGTTTTTACAGATATTGGTGTAGATATTTCCATGTTTACACAGATTGCGGTGTAGATATTTCCATCTTTCTACAGATGGCATTGTAGATATTTCCATGATTATACAGATGGCGGTGTAGATATTTCCATGTTTATATACATGGTGGTGTAGATATTAACATGTTTATACAGATAGTGATGTAGATATTTCCATGTTTATACAGACAGCGGTGTAGATATTTCCATTTTTATACAGATGGCAGTGTAGATATTTCCATGTTTATAGAGATGTCGGTGTAGATATTTCCATGTTCATTGAGATAGCTGGGTAGATATATCCATGTTCATAGAGATAGGAGTGAGTATATTTCCATGTTTATACAGATAGCAGTGTAGACATTTCCATTTTTATAGAGATAGCGGTTTAGATATTTCATATTTATACAGATAGAGGTGTAGATATTTCCATGTTTATACAGATTGCGGTGTAGATATTTCCATGTTTATACAGATCGTGGAGAAGATATTTCCATGTTTATACAGATCGCGGTGTAGATATTTCTATGTTTATAGAGATCGCAGTGTAGATATTTCCAGGTTTATACAGATAGCGGTGTATATATTTCCATGTTTATACAGATAGCGGTGTAGATATTTCCATGTTTATACAGATGGCAGTGTAGATATTTCCATGTTTATAGAGATGGCGGTGTAGATATTTCCACGTTCAGTGAGATAGCGGTGTAGATATATCCATGTTCATAGAGATAGCAGTGAGGATATTTCCATGTTTATACAGATAGCAGTGTAGATATTTCCATTTTTATAGAGATAGCGGTTTTGATATTCCATATTTATACAGATAGAGGTGTAGTTATTTCCGTGTTTACATAGATAGCGGTGTAGATATTTCCATATTTCTACAGATGATTGTGTAGATATTTCCATGTTTGTACAGATGGCAGTGTAGATATTTCCATGTTTATAGAGATAGCGGTGTAGATATTTTCATGTTTATTCAGATTTCGGAGGAGATATGTCAATGTTTATACAGATAGCAATGGATATATTTCCACGTTAATACACATAGCAGTGTAGATATTTCCATGTTTATACAGATCACGGTGTAGATATTTCCATGTTTATACAGATCATGTTGTAGATATTTCCATGTTTATACAGATCGCGGTGTTGATATTACCATGTTTATAAGGATAGAGTTGCAAATATTTCCACATTTATGCAGATAGCGGTTTAGTTATTAGCATGTTTATACAGATAGCGGTGTAGATATTTCCATGTTTATACAGATCGCGGTGTAGATATTTCCATGTTTATACAGATAGCGGTGTAGATATTTCCATGTTTTTACTGATATTGGTGTAGATATTTCCATGTTTACACAGATTGCGGTATAGATATTTCCATCTTTCTACAGATGGCATTGTAGATATTTCCATGATTATACAGATGGCGGTGTAGATATTTCCATGTTTATATAGATGGTGGTATAGATATTACCATGTTTATACAGATAGCGGTGTAGATATTTCCATGTTTATACAGATAGCGGTGTAGATATTTCCATTTTTATACAGATGGCAGTGTAGATATTTCCATGTTTATAGAGATGTCGGTGTAGATATTTCCATGTTCATTGAGATAGCTGTGTAGATATATCCATGTTCATAGAGATAGCAGTGAGGATATTTCCATGTTTATACAGATAGCAGTGTAGATATTTCCATTTTTATAGAGATAGCGGTTTTGATATTTCATATTTATACAGATAGAGGTGTAGATATTTCCATGTTTATACAGATTGCGGTGTAGATATTTCCATGTTTATACAGATCGTGGTGGAGATATTTCCATGTTTATACAAATAGCGGTGTAGTTATTTCCATGTTTATACAGATAGCGGTGTAAATATTTCCATGTATATACAGATGGCTGTGTAGATATTTCCATGTTTATACAGATGGCTGTGTAGATATTTCCATGTTTATACAGATGACTTTGTAGGTATTTCCATTTTTATACAGATGGCGTTGTAGATATTTCCATGTTTATAGAGATAGCTGTGCAGATATTTCCATGTTTATACAGATAGCGGTGTAGATATATCCATGTTTATACAGATCGCGGTGTAGATATTTCCATGTTTATGCAGATCGCGGTGTAGATATTTCGATGTTTATACAGATAGCGGTGTAGATATTTCCATGTTTTTACAGATATTGGTGTAGATATTTCCATGTTTACACAGATTGCGGTGTAGATATTTCCATCTTTCTACAGATGGCATTGTAGATATTTCCATGATTATACAGATGGCGGTGTAGATATTTCCATGTTTATATACATGGTGGTGTAGATATTAACATGTTTATACAGATAGCGATGTAGATATTTCCATGTTTATACAGACAGCGGTGTAGATATTTCCATTTTTATACAGATGGCAGTGTAGATATTTCCATGTTTATAGAGATGTCGGTGTAGATATTTCCATGTTCAGTGAGATAGCTGTGGAGATATATCCATGTTCATAGAGATAGCAGTGAGTATATTTCCATGTTTATACAGATAGCAGTGTAGACATTTCCATTTTTATAGAGATAGCGGTTTAGATATTTCATATTTATACAGATAGAGGTGTAGATATTTCCATGTTTATACAGATTGCGGTGTAGATATTTCCATGTTTATACAGATCGTGGTGAAGATATTTCCATGTTTATACAGATCGCGGTGTAGATATTTCTATGTTTATAGAGATCGCAGTGTAGATATTTCCAGGTTTATATAGATAGCGGTGTATATATTTCCATGTTTATACAGATAGCGGTGTAGATATTTCCATGTTTATACAGATGGCAGTGTAGATATTTCCATGTTTATAGAGATGGCGGTGTAGATATTTCCACGTTCATTGAGATAGCGGTGTAGATATATCCATGTTCATAGAGATAGCAGTGAGGATATTTCCATGTTTATACAGATAGCAGTGTAGATATTTCCATTTTTATAGAGATAGCGGTTTTGTTATTCCATATTTATACAGATAGAGGTGTAGTTATTTCCATGTTTATATAGATAGCGGTGTAGATATTTCCATATTTCTACAGATGACTGTGTAGATATTTCCATGTTTGTACAGATGGCAGTGTAGATATTTCCATGTTTATAGAGATAGCGGTGTAGATATTTTCATGTTTATTCAGATTTCGGAGGAGATATGTCAATGTTTATACAGATAGCAATGGATATATTTCCACGTTAATACACATAGCAGTGTAGATATTTCCATGTTTATACAGATCACGGTGTAGATATTTCCATGTTTATACAGATCATGTTGTAGATATTTCCATGTTTATACAGATCGCGGTGTTGATATTACCATGTTTATAAGGATAGAGTTGCAAATATTTCCACATTTATGCAGATAGCGGTTTAGTTATTAGCATGTTTATACAGATAGCGGTGTAGATATTTCCATGTATAAACAGATGTCTGTGTATATATTTCCATGTTTAAACAGATGGCGGTGTAGATATTTCCTTGTTTATACAAATAGCGGTGAAGTTATTTCCATGTTTATACAGATCACGGTGTAGTTATTTCCTTGTTTATACAAATAGCGGTGTAGTTATTTCCATGTTTATACAGATAGCGGTGTAGATATTTCCTTGTTTCTACAAATAGCGGTGTAGATATTTCCATGTTTATACAGATCACGGTGTAGATATTTCCTTGTTTATACAAATAGCGGTGTAGTTATTTCCATGTTTATACAGATAGCGGTGTAGATATTTCCATGTATATACAGATGGCTGTGTAGATATTTCCATGTTTATACAGAAGGCTGTGTACATATTCCCATGTTTATAAAGATGACTTTGTAGGTATTTCCATGTTTATACAGATGGCTGTGTAGATATTTCCATGTTTATACAGATGACTTTGTAGGTATTTCCATTTTTATACAGATGGCGGTGAACATATTTCCATGTTTATAGAGATAGCTGTGTAGATATTTCCATGTTTATACAAATAGCAGTGTAGATATCTCCATGTTTATACAGAACGCGGTGTAGATATTTCCATGTTTATACAGATCGCGGTGTAGATATTTCCATGTTTATACAGATAGCGGTGTAGATATTTCCATGTTTTTACAGATACTGGTGTAGATATTTCCATGTTTACACAGATTGCGGTGTAGATATTTCCATCTTTCTACAGATGGCATTGTAGATATTTCCATGTTTATACAGATGGCGGTGTATATATTTCCATGTTTATATAGATGGTGGTGTAGATATTACCATGTTTATACAGATAGCGGTGTAGATATTTCCATGTTTATACAGATCGTGGTGAAGCTATTTCCATGTTTATACAGATCGCGGTGTAGATATTTCCATGTTTATTCAGATAACGGTGTAGATATTTCCATGTTTATACAGATCGTGGTGAAGATATTTCCATGTTTATACAGATAGCGGTGTAGATATTTCCATGTTTTTACAGATATTGGTGTAGATATTTCCATGTTTACACAGATTGCGGTGTAGATATTTCCATCTTTCTACTGATGGCATTGTAGATATTTCCATGTTTATACAGATGGCGGTGTAGATATTTCCATGTTTACATTGATGTTGGTGAAGATATTACAATGTTTATACAGATAGCGGTGTAGATATTTCCATGTTTATACAGATCGTGGTGAAGATATTTCCATGTTTATACAGACCGCGGTGTATATATTTCCATGTTTATACAGATAGCGGTGTAGATATTTCCATGTTTATACAGATCGTGGTGAAGCTATTTCCATGTTTATACAGATCGCGGTGTAGATATTTCCATGTTTATACAGATAGCGGTGTAGATATATCCATGTTTATACAGATCGCAGTGTAGATATTTCCATGTTTATACAGATCGCGGTGTAATTTCCATGTTTATACAGATAGCGGTGTAGATATTTCCATGTTTTTACAGATATTGGTGTAGATATTTCCATGTTTACACAGATTGCGGTGTAGATATTTCCATCTTTCTACAGATGGCATTGTAGATATTTCCATCTTTATACAGATGGCGGTGTAGATATTTCCATGTTTATATAGATGGTGATGTAGATATTACCATGTTTATACAGATAGCGGTGTAGATATTTCCATATTTATACAGATCGTGGTGAAGATATTTCCATTTTTATACAGATCGCGGTGTAGATATTTCCATGTTTATACAGATAGCGGTGTAGATATTTCTATGTTTATAGAGATCGCAGTGTAGATATTTCCAGGTTTAGACAGATAGCGGTGTATATATTTCCATGTTTATACAGATAGCGGTGTAGATATTTCCATGTTTATACAGATGGCAGTGTAGATATTTCCATGTTTATAGAGATGGCGGTGTAGATATTTCCACGTTCATTGAGATAGCGGTGTAGATATATCCATGTTCATAGAGATAGCAGTGAGGATATTTCCATGTTTATACAGATAGCAGTGTAGATATTTCCATTTTTATAGAGATAGCGGTTTTGATATTCCATATTTATACAGATAGAGGTGTTGTTATTTCCATGTTTATATAGATAGCGGTGTAGATATTTCCATATTTCTACAGATGACTGTGTAGATATTTCCATGTTTGTACAGATGGCAGTGTAGATATTTCCATGTTTATAGAGATAGCGGTGTAGATATTTTCATGTTTATTCAGATTTCGGAGGAGATATGTCAATGTTTATACAGATAGCAATGGATATATTTCCACGTTAATACACATAGCAGTGTAGATATTTCCATGTTTATACAGATCACGGTGTAGATATTTCCATGTTTATACAGATCATGTTGTAGATATTTCCATGTTTATACAGATCGCGGTGTTGATATTACCATGTTTATAAGGATAGAGTTGCCAATATTTCCACATTAATGCAGACAGCGGTTTAGTTATTAGCATGTTTATACAGATAGCGGTGTAGATATTTCCATGTTTATACAGATCACGGTGTAGATATTTCCATGTTTATACAGATAGCGGTGTAGATATTTCCATGTTTTTACTGATATTGGTGTAGATATTTCCATGTTTACACAGATTGCGGTGTAGATATTTCCATTTTTCTACAGATGGCATTGTAGATATTTCCATGATTATACAGATGGCGGTGTAGATATTTCCATGTTTATATAGATGGTGGTATAGATATTACCATGCTTATACAGATAGCGGTGTAGATATTTCCATGTTTATACAGATCACGGTGTAGATATTTCCTTGTTTATACAAATAGCGGTGTAGTTATTTCCATGTTTATACAGATAGCGGTGTAGATATTTCCTTGTTTCTACAAATAGCGGTGTAGATATTTCCATGTTTATACAGATCACGGTGTAGATATTTCCTTGTTTATACAAATAGCGGTGTAGTTATTTCCATGTTTATACAAAGAGCGGTGTAGATATTTCCATGTATATACAGATGGCTGTGTAGATATTTCCATGTTTATACAGATGGCTGTGTAGATATTTCCATGTTTATACAGATGACTTTGTAGGTATTTATATTTTTATCCAGATGGCGGTGAACATATTTCCATGTATATAGAGATAGCTGTGTAGATATTTCCATGTTTATACAAATAGCAGTGTAGATATATCCATGTTTATACAGATCGCGGTGTAGATATTTCCATGTTTATATATAACGCGGTGTAGATATTTCCATGTTTATACAGATAGCGGTGTAGATATTTCCATCTTTTTACAGATACTGGTGTAGATATTTCCATGTTTACACAGATTGCGGTGTAGATATTTCCATCTTTCTACAGATGGCATTGTAGATATTTCCATGTTTATACAGATGGCGGTGTAGATATTTCCATGTTTATATAGATGGTGGTGTAGATATTACCATGTTCATACAGATAGCGGTGTAGATATTTCCATGTTTATACAGATCGTGGTGAAGCTATTTCCATGTTTATACAGATCGCGGTGTAGATATTTCCATGTTTATACAGATGGCGGTGTAGATATTTCCATGTTTATATAGATGGTGGTGTAGATATTACAATGTTTATACAGATAGCGGTGTAGATATTTCCATGTTTATACAGATCGTGGTGAAGATATTTCCATGTTTATACAGACCGCGGTGTAGATATTTCCTTGTTTATACAGATAGCAGTGTAGATATTTCCATGTTTATACAGATCGTGGTGAAGCTATTTCCATGTTTATACAGATCGCGGTGTAGATATTTCCATGTTTATACAGATAGCGGTGTAGATATATCCATGTTTATACAGATCGCAGTGTAGATATTTCCATGTTTATACAGATCGCGGTGTAATGTACATGTTTATACAGATAGCGGTGTAGATATTTCCATGTTTTTACAGATAGTGGTGTAGATATTTCCATGTTTACACAGATTGCAGTGTAGATATTTCCATCTTTCTACAGATGGCATTGTAGATATTTCCATCTTTATACAGATGGCGGTGTAGATATTTCCATGTTTATATAGATGGTGATGTAGATATTACCATGTTTATACAGATAGCGGTGTAGATATTTCCATATTTATACAGATCGTGGTGAAGATATTTCCATGTTTATACAGATCGCGGTGTAGATATTTCCATGTTTATACAGATAGCGGTGTAGATATTTCCATGTTTATACAGATCGTGGTGAAGATATTTCCATGTTTATACAGATAGCAGTGTAGATATTTCCATGTTTTTACAGATATTGGTGTAGATATTTCCATGTTTACACAGATTGCGGTGTAGATATTTCCATCTTTCTACAGACGGCATTGTAGATATTTCCATGTTTATTCAGATGCCGGTGTAGGTATTTCCATGTTTATATAGATGGTGGTGTAGATATTACAATGTTTATACAGATAGCGGTGTAGATATTTCCATGTTTATACAGATCGTGGTGTGGATATTTCCATGTTTATACAGATCGCGGTGTAGATATTTCCGTGTTTATACAGATCGCGGTGTAGATATTTCCGTGTTTATACAGATAGCGGTGTAGATATTTCCATGTTTATACAGATCGTGGTGAAGATATTTCCATGTTTATACAGATCGCGGTGTAGATATTTCCATGTTTATACAGATCGCGGTGTAGATATTTCCATGTTTATACAGATAGCGGTGTACATATTTCCATGTTTTTACAGATATTGGTGTAGATATTTCCATGTTTACACAGATTGCGGTGTAGATATTTCCATCTTTCTACAGATGGCATTGTAGATATTTCCATGATTATAGAGATGGCGGTGTAGATATTTCCATGTTTATATAGATGGTGGTGTAGATATTACCATGTTTATACAGATAGCGGTGTAGATATTTCCATATTTATAGAGATAGCGGTGTAGATATTTCCATTTTTATACAGATGGCAGTGTAGATATTTCCATGTCTATAGAGATGTCGGTGTAGATATTTCCATGTTCATTGAGATAGCTGTGTAGATATATCCATGTTCATAGAGATAGCAGTGAGGATATTTCCATGTTTATAAAGATAGCAGTGTAGATATATCCATTTTTATAGAGATAGCAGTTTTGATATTTCATATTTATACAGATAGAGGTGTAGATATTTCCATGTTTATACAGATTGCGGTGTAGATATTTCCATGTTTATACAGATCGTGGTGAAGATATTTCCATATTTATAGAGATCGCGGTGTAGATATTTCTATGTTTATACAGATCGCAGTGTAGATATTTCCATGTTTATACAGATATCGGTGTATATATTTTCATGTTTATACAGGTAGCGGTGTAGATATTTCCATGTTTACAAAGATGGCGGTGTAGATATTTCCATGTTTATTGAGATAGCGTTGTAGACATTTCCAGGCTTATACAGATAGTGGTGTAGATATTTCCATGTTTATAGAGATAGCGGTGTAGATATTTCCATATTTATACATATAGCGGTGTAGATATTTCCATGTTTATAGTGATAGCGGTGTAGGAATTTCCATGTTTATAGTGATAGCGGTGTAGATATTTCCATGTTTATACGGATAGCGGTGTAGATATTTCCATGTTTATACGGATAGCGGTGTTGATATTTCCATGTTTATACAGATACCACTGTAGGTATTTCCATGCTAATACAGATAGCGATGTAGATATTTCCATGTTTATACAGATGGCTGTGTAGATATTTCCATCTTTATACAGACGGCAGTGTAGATATTTCCATGTTTATGCAGATGGTGGTGTTGATATTTCCGTGTTTACAGAGATAGCGGTGTAGATACTTCCATCTTTGCACAGATTGCGGTGTAGGTATTTCCATCTTTACACAGATAGTGGTGTAGATATTTCCATGTTTATACAGATAGCGGTGTAGGTATTTCCATGTTTATACAGATAGCGGTGTAGATATTTCCATTTTTATAGAGATAGCGTTCTTGATATTTCATATTTATACAGATAGAGTTGTAGTTATTTCCATGTTTATAGAGATAGCGGTGTAGATATTTCCATATTTCTACAGATGACTGTGTAGATATTTCCATGTTTGTACAGACGGCAGTGTAGATATTTCCATGTTTATGGAGATAGCGGTGTAGATATTTTCATGTTTATTCAGATTGCGGTGGAGATATGTCAATGTTTATACAGATAGCAATGGATATATTTCCACGTTAATACACATAGCAGTGTAGATATTTCCATGTTTATACAGATCACGGTGTAGATATTTCCATGTTTATACAGATCATGTTGTAGATATTTCCATGTTTATACAGATGGCGGTGTTGATATTATCATGTTTATAAGGATAGCGGTGCAAATATTTCCACATTTATGCAGATAGCGGTTTAGTTATTAGCATGTTTATACAGATAACGATGTAGTTATTTCCATGTATAAACAGATGTCTGTGTATATATTTCCATGTTTAAACAGATGGCGGTGTAGATATATCCTTGTTAATACAAATAGAGGTGTAGTTATTTCCATGTTTATACAGATCACGGTGTAGATATTTCCTTGTTTATACAAATAGCGGTGTGGTTATTTCCATGTTTATACAGACAGCGGTGTAGATATTGCCTTGTTTATACAAATAGCGGTGTAGATACTTCCATGTTTATACAGATCACGGTGTAGACATTTCCTTGTTTATACAAATAGCGGTGTAGTTATTTCCATGTTTATACAGATAGCGGTGTAGATATTTCCATGTATATACAGATGGTTGTGTAGATATTTCCATGTTTATACAGATGGCTGTGTAGATATTTCCATGTTTATACAGATGGCGGTGTAGATATTTCCATGTTTATACAGATCACGGTGTAGATATTTCCATGTTTATACAGATGGCGGTGTAGATATTTCCATGTTTATATAGATGGTGGTGTAGATATTACCATGTTTATACAGATAGCGGTGTAGATATTTCCATGTTTATACAGATCGTGGTGAAGATATTTCCATGTTTATACAGATCGCGGTGTAGATATTTCCATGTTTATACAGATAGTGGTGTAGATATTTCCATGTTTACTCAGATCATGGTGAAGATATTTCCATGTTTATACAGACAGCGGTGTAGATATTTCCATATTTTTACAGATATTGGTGTAGATATTTCCATGTTTACAGAGATTGCGGTGTAGATAATTCCATCTTTCTACAGATGGCATTGTAGATATTTCCATGTTAATACAGATGGCGGTGTAGATATTTCCATGTTTACACAGATAGTGGTGTAGATATTTCCATGTTTATACAGATCGTGGTGAAGATATTTCCATGTTTATACAGATCGCGGTGTAGATATTTCCATGTTTATACAGATCTCTGTGTAGATATTTCCATGTTTATACAGATAGCGGTGTAGATATTTCCATGTTTTTACAGATAGCGGTGTAGATATTTCCATGTTTATACAGATGGCAGTGTAGATATTTCCATGTTTATAGAGATGGCGGTGTAGATATTTCCATGTTCATTGAGATAGCGGTGTAGATATATCCATGTTCATAGAGATAGCAGTGAGGATATTTCCATGTTTATACAGTTAGCAGTGTAGATATTTCCATTGTTATAAAGATAGCGGTTTTGATATTTCATATTTATACAGATAGAGGTGTAGATATTTCCATGTTTATACAGATTGCGTTGTATATATTTCCATGTTTATACAGATCGTGGTGAAGATATTTCCATGTTTATACAGATCGCGGTGTTGATATTTCCATGTTTATACAGATCGCAGTGTAGATATTTCCATATTAATACAGATAGCGGTGTAGATATTTCCATGTTTATACAGATAACGCTGTAGATATTTTCATGTTTATACAGATGGCTGTGTAGATATTTCCATGTTTATACAGATGGCGGTTTAGATATTTCCATGTTTATAGAGATGGCGGTGTAGATACTTCCATGTTCATTGAGATAGCGGTGTAGATATATCCATGTTCATAGAGATAGCAGTGAGGATATTTCCATGTTTATACAGATAGCAGTGTAGATATTTCCATTTTTATAGAGATAGCGGTTTTGATATTTCATATTTAAACAGATAGAGGTGTAAATATTTCCATGTTTATACAGATTGCGGTGTAGATATTTCCATGTTTATACAGATAGCGGTGTAGATATTTCCACGTTTATACAGATGGCGGTGTAGGTATTTCCACCTTTCTACAAATGGCAGTGTAGATATTTCCATGTTTATAAAGATGGCGGTGTTGATATTTCCATGTTTATATAGATGGCAATGTAGTTATTTTCTTGTTTATGTAGATGGCGTTGTAGATATCTCCATGTTTAAAGAGATGGCGGCGTATATACTTCCATGTTGATGGAGACAGCGGTGTAGATATTTCCATGTTTATAGAGATAGCGGTGTAGTTATTTCCATGTTTATAGAGATAGCGGTGTAGATATTTCCATATTTCTACAGATGACTTTGTAGATATTTCCATGTTTATACAGATGTCAGTGGAGATATTTCCATGTTTATAGAGATAGCGGTGTAGATATTTTCATGTTTATTCAGATTGCGGTGGAGATATGTCAATGTTTATACAGATAGCAATGGAGATATTTCCACGTTAATATACATAGAAGTGTAGATATTTCCATGTTTATACAGATCGCGGTGTAGATATTTCCATGTTTATACAGATCATGTTGTAGATATTTCCTTGTTTATACAGATCACGGTGCTGATATTACCATGTTTATAGGGATAGCGGTGCAAATACTTCCACATTTATGCAGATAGCAGTTTAGTTATTAGCATGTTTATACAGATAGCGGTGTAGATATTTCCATGTATAAACAGATGTCTGTGTATATATTTCCAGGTTTAAACAGATGGCGGTGTAGATATTTCCTTGTTTATACAAATAGCGGTGTAGTTATTTCCATGTTTATACAGATCACGGTGTAGATAATTCCTTGTTTATACAAATAGCGGTGTAGTTATTTCCATGTTTATACAGATAGCGGTGTAGATATTTCCTTGTTTATACAAATAGCGGTGTAGATATTTCCATGTTTATACAGATCACTTTGTAGATATTTCCTTGTTTATACAAATAGCGGTGTAGTTATTTCCATGTTTATACAGATAGCGGTGTAGATATTTCCATGTATATACAGATGGCTGTGTAGATATTTCCATGTTTATACAGATGGCTGTGTAGATATTTCCATGTTTATACCGATGACTTTGTAGGTATTTCCATTTTTATACAGATGGCGGTGTAGATATTTCCATGTTTATAGAGATAGCTTTGTAGATATTTCCATGTTTATACAGATAGCGGTGAAGATATATCCATGTTTATACAGATCGCAGTGTACATATTTCCATGTTTATACAGATCGCGGTGTAATTTTTTCCATGTTTATACTGATAGAGGTGTAGATATTTCCATGTGTTTACAGATATTGGTGTAGATATTTCCATGTTTACACAGATTGCGGTGTAGATATTTCCATCTTTCTACAGATGGCATTGTAGATATTTCCATGTTTATACAGATGGCGGTGTAGATATTTGCATGTTTATATAAATGGTGGTGTAGATATTACCATGTTTATACAGATAGCGGTGTAGATATTTCCATATTTATACAGATCGTGGTGAAGGTTTTTCCATGTTTATACAGATAGCGGTGTAGATATTTCCATGTTTATACATATCGCGGTGTAGATATTTCCATATTTATACAGATAGCGGTGTAGATATTTCCATGTTTACACAGATAGCGGTGTAGATATTTCCATGTTTATACAGATGGCAGTGTAGATATTTCCATATTTATAGAGATGGCGGTGTAGATATTTCCATTTTCTTTGAGAAAGCGGTGTAGATATATCCATGTTCATAGAGATAGCAGTGAGGATATTTCCATGTTTATACAGATAGCAGTGTAGATATTTCCATTTTTATAGAGATAGCGGTTTTGATATTTCATATTTATACAGATAGAGGTGTAGATATTTCCATGTTTATACAGATTGCGGTGTAGATATTTCCATGTTTATACAGATCGTGGTGAAGGTATTTCCATGTTTATACAGATCGCGGTGTAGATATTTCCATGTTTATACAAATTGCAGTGTAGATATTTCCATGTTTATACAGATAGCGGTGTATATATTTCCATGTTTATACAGATAGCGGTGTTGATATTTCCATGTTTATACAGATGGCAGTGTAGATATTTCCATGTTTATAGAGATGGTGGTGTAAATATTTCCACGTTCATTGAGATAGCGGTGTAGATATGTACATGTTTATAGAGATAGCAGTGAGGATATTTCCATGTTTATACAGATAGCAGTGTAGATATTTCCATGTTTATAGAGATAGCGGTTTTGATATTTCATATTTATACAGATAGAGGTTTAGTTATTTCCATGTTTATAGAGATAGCGGTGTAGATATATCCATATTTCTACAGATGACTGTGTAGATATTTCCATGTTTGTACAGATGGCAGTGTAGATATTTCCATGTTTATAGAGATAGCGGTGTAGATATTTTCATGTTTATTCAGATTGCGGTGGAGATATGTCAATGTTTATACAGATAGCAATGGAGATATTTCCACGTTAATATACATAGAAGTGTAGATATTTCCATGTTTATACAGATCCCGGTGTAGATATTTCCATGTTTATACAGATCATGTTGTAGATATTTCCTTGTTTATACAGATCGCAGTGTTGATATTACCATGTTTATAGGGATAGCGGTGCAACTATTTTCACATTTATGCAGATAGCGGTTTATTTATTAGCATGTTTATACAGATAGCGGTGTAGATATTTCCATGTATAAACAGATGTCTGTGTATATATTTCCAGGTTTAAACAGATGGCGGTGTAGATATTTCCTTGTTTATACAAATAGCGGTGTAGTTATTTCCATGTTTATACAGATCACGGTGTAGATAATTCCTTGTTTATACAAATAGCGGTGTAGTTATTTCCATGTTTATACAGATAGCGGTGTAGATATTTCCTTGTTTATACAAATAGCGGTGTAGATATTTCCATGTTTATACAGATCACGTTGTAGATATTTCCTTGTTTATACAAATAGCGGTGTAGTTATTTCCATGTTTATACAGATAGCGGTGTAGTTATTTCCATGTATATACAGATGGCTGTGTAGATATTTCCATGTTTATACAGATGGCTGTGTAGATATTTCCATGTTTATACAGATGACTTTGTAGGTATTTCCATTTTTATACAGATGGCGGTGTAGATATTTCTATGTTTATAGAGATAGCTGTGTAGATATTTCCATGTTTATACAGATAGCGGTGAAGATATATCCATGTTTATGCAGATTGCAGTGTAGATATTTCCATGTTTATACAGATCGCGGTGTAAATTTTTCCATGTTTATACAGATAGAGGTGTAGATATTTCCATGTGTTTACAGATATTGGTGTAGATATTTCCATGTTTACACAGATTGCGGTGTAGATATTTCCATCTTTCTACAGATGGCATTGTAGATATTTCCATGTTTATACCGATGGCGGTGTAGATATTTCCATGTTTATATAGATGGTTGTGTAGATATTACCATGTTTATACAGATCACGGTGAAGATATTTCCATGTTTATACAGATCGCGGTGTAGATATTTCCATGTTTATACAGATCCCGGTGAAGATATTTCCATGTTTATACAGATCGCGGTGTAGATATTTCCATGTTTATACAGATCGCAGTGTAGATATTTCCATGTTTATACAGATAGCGGTGTAGATATTTCCATGTTTACACAGATAGCGGTGTAGATATTTCCATGTTTATACAGATGGCGGTGTAGATATTTCCATGTTTATAGAGATGGCGGTGTAGATATTTCCATGTTCATTGAGAAAGCGGTGTAGATATATCCATGTTCATAGAGATAGCAGTGAGGATATTTCCATGTTTATACAGATAGCAGTGTAGATATTTCCATTTTTACAGAGATAGCGGTTTTGATATTTCATATTTATACAGAGAGAGGTGTAGATATTTCCATGTTTATACAGATTGCGGTGTAGATATTTCCATGTTTATACAGATCGTGGTGAAGTTATTTCCATGTTTATACAGATCGCGGTGTAGATATTTCCATGTTTATACAGATTGCAGTGTAGATATTTCCATGTTTATACAGATAGCGGTGTATATATTTCCATGTTTATACAGATAGCGGTGTAGATATTTCCATGTTTATACAGATGGCAGTGTAGATATTTCCATGTTTATAGAGATGGTGGTGTAAATATTTCCACGTTCATTGAGATAGCGGTGTAGATATATACATGTTCATACAGATAGCAGTGAGGATATTTCCATGTTTATACAGATAGCAGTGTAGATACTTCCATTTTAATAGAGATAGCGGTTTTGATATTTCATATTTATACAGATAGAGGTGTAGTTATTTCCATGTTTATAGAGATAGCGGTGTAGATATTTCCATATTTCTACAGATGACTGTGTAGATATTTCCATGTTTGTACAGATGGCAGTGTAGATATTTCCATGTTTATAGAGATAGCAGTGTAGATATTTTCATGTTTATTCAGATTGCGGTGGAGATATGTCAATGTTTATACAGATAGAAATGGATATATTTCCACCTTAATACACATAGTGGTGTAGATATTTCCATGTTTATACAGATCACGGTGTAGATATTTCCATGTTTATACAGATCATGTTGTAGATATTTCCATGTTTATATAGATCGCGGTGTTGATATTACCATGTTTATAAGGATAGCGGTGCAAATATTTCCACATTTATGCAGATAGCGGTTTAGTTATTAGCATGTTTATACAGATAGCGATGTAGATATTTCCATGTATAAACAGATGTCTGTGTATATATTTCCATGTTTAAACAGATGGCGGTGTAGATATTTCCTTGTTTATACAAATAGCGGTGTAGTTATTTCCATGTTTACACAGATCACGGTGTAGATATTTCCTTGTTTATACAAATAGCGGTGTAGTTATTTCCATGTTTATACAGATAGCGGTGTAGATTTATCCATGTTTATACAGATCGCAGTGTAGATATTTCCATGTTTATACAGATCGCGGTGTAATTTCCATGTTTATACAGATAGCGGTGTAGATATTTCCAAGTTTTTACAGATATTGGTGTAGATATTTCCATGTTTACACAGATTGCGGTGTAGATATTTCCATCTTTCTACAGATGGCATTGTAGATATTTCCATGTTTATACAGATGGCGGTGTAGGTATTTCCATGTTTATATAGATGGCGGTGTAGGTGTTTCCATGTTTATACAGAGAGCGGTGTAGATATTTCCATACTTATACAGATCGTGGTGAAGATATTTCCATGTTTATACAGATCGCGGTGTAGATATTTCCATGTTTATACAGATAGCGGAGTAGATATTTCCATGTTTATACAGATCGCGGTGAAGATATTTCCATGTTTATACAGATCGCGGTGTAGATATTTCCATGTTTATACAGATCGCGGTGTAGATATTTCCATGTTTATACAGATCGCGGTGTAGATATTTCCATGTTTATACAGATCGCGGTGAAGATATTTCCATGTTTATACAGATTGCGGTGTAGATATTTCCATGTTTATACATATCGCAGTGTAGATATTTCCATGTTTACACAGATTGCGGTGAAGATATTTCCATCTTTCTACAGACGGCATTGTAGATATTTCCATGTTTATTCAGATGGCGGTGTAGATATTTCCATGTTTATATAGATGGTGGTGTAGATATTACAATGTTTATACAGATAGCGGTGTAGAGAATTCCATGTTTATACAGATCGTGGTGAAGATATTTCCATGTTTATACAGATCGCGGTGTAGATATTTCCATGTTTATAGAGATAGCGGTGTAGGTATTTCCATGTTTATACAGATCGTGGTGAAGATATTTCCATGTTTATACAGATCGCGGTGTAGATATTTCCATGTTTATACAGATCACGGTGTAGATATTTCCTTGTTTATACAAATAGCAGTGTAGTTATTTCCATGTTTATGCAGATAGCGGTGTAAATATTTTCATGTATATACAGATGGCTGTGTAGATATTTCCATGTTTATACAGAAGGCTGTGTAGATATTTCCATGTTTATACACATGACTTTGTAGGTATTTCCATTTTTATACAGATGGCGTTGTAGATATTTCCATGTTTATAGAGATAGCTGTGTAGATATTTCCATGTTTATACAGATAGCGGTGTAGATATATCCATGTTTATACAGATCGCGGTGTAGATATTTCCATGTTTATAGAGATAGCGGTGTAGATATTTCCATATTCCTACAGATGACTGTGTAGATATTTCCATGTTTGTACAGATGGCAGTGTAGATATTTCCATGTTTATAGAGATAGCGGTGTAGATATTTTCATGTTTATTCAGATTGCGGTGGAGATATGTCAATGTTTATACAGATAGCAATGGATATATTTCCACGTTAATACACATAGCAGTGTAGATATTTCCATGTTTATACAGATCACGGTGTAGATATTTCCATGTTTATACAGATCATGTTGTAGATATTTCCATATTTATACAGATCACGGTGTTGATATTACCATGTTTATAAGGATAGACGTGCAAATATTTCCACATTTATGCAGATAGCGGTTTAGTTATTAGCAGGTTTATACAGATAGTGGTGTAAATATTTCCATGTATAAACAGATGTCTGTGTATATATTTCCATGTTTATACAGATGGCGGTGTAGATATTTCCTTGTTTATACAAATAGCGGTGTAGTTATTTCCATGTTTATACAGATCACGGTGTAGATATTTCCTTGTTTATACAAATAGCGGTGTAGTTATTTCCATGTTTATAAAGATAGCGGTGTAGATATTTCCATGTATATACAGATGGCTGTGTAGATATTTCCATGTTTATACAGAAGGCTGTGTAGATATTTCCATGTTTATACAGATGACTTTGTAGGTATTTCCATGTTTATACAGATGGTTGTGTAGATATTTCCATGTTTATACAGATGACTTTGTAGGTATTTCCATTTTTATAGAGATGGCGGTGAACATATTTCCATGTTTATAGAGATAGCTGTGTAGATATTTCCATGTTTATACAAATAGCAGTGTAGATATATCCATGTTTATACAGATCGCGGTGTAGATATTTCCATGTTTATATAGAACGCGGTGTAGATATTTCCATGTTTATACAGATAGCGGTGTAGATATTTCCATCTTTTTACAGATACTGGTGTAGATATTTCCATGTTTACACAGATTGCGGTGTAGATATTTCCATCTTTCTACAGATGGCATTGTAGATATTTCCATGTTTATACAGATGGCGGTGTAGATATTTCCATGTTTATATAGATGGTGGTGTAGATATTACCATGTTCATACAGATAGCGGTGTAGATATTTCCATGTTTATACAGATCGTGGTGAAGCTATTTCCATGTTTATACAGATCGCGGTGTAGATATTTCCATGTTTATACAGATGGCGGTGTAGATATTTCCATGTTTATATAGATGGTGGTGTAGATATTACAGTGTTTATACAGATAGCGGTGTAGATATTTCCATGTTTATACAGATCGTGGTGAAGATATTTCCATGTTTATACAGACCGCGGTGTAGATATTTCCATGTTTATACAGATAGCGGTGTAGATATTTCCATGTTTATACAGATCGTGGTGAAGATATTTCCATGTTTATACAGATCGCGGTGTATATATTTCCATGTTTATACAGATAGCGGTGTAGATATATCCATGTTTATACAGATCGCAGTGTAGATATTTACATGTTTATACAGATCGCGGTGTAATTTCCATGTTTATACAGATAGCGGTGTAGATATTTCCATGTTTTTACAGATATTGGTGTAGATATTTCCATGTTTACACAGATTGCGGTGTAGATATTTCCATCTTTCTACAGATGGCATTGTAGATATTTCCATCTTTATACAGATGGCGGTGTAGATATTTCCATGTTTATAGAGATGGTGATGTAGATATTACCATGTTTATACAGATAGCGGTGTAGATATTTCCATATTTATACAGATCGTGGTGAAGATATTTCCATGTTTATACAAATCGCGGTGTAGATATTTCCATGTTTATACAGATAGCGGTGTAGATATTTCCATGTTTATACAGATCGTGGTGAAGATATTTCCATGTTTATACAGATAGCGGTGTAGATATTTCCATGTTTTTACAGATATTGGTATAGATATTTCCATGTTTACACAGATTGCGGTGTAGATATTTCCATCTTTCTACAGACGGCATTGTAGATATTTCCATGTTTATTCAGATGGCGGTGTAGGTATTTCCATGTTTATATAGATGGTGGTGTAGATATTACAATGTTTATACAGATAGCGGTGTAGATATTTCCATGTTTATACAGATCGTGGTGTGGATATTTCCATGTTTATACAGATCGCGGTGTAGATATTTCCGTGTTTATACAGATCGCGGTGTAGATATTTCCATGTTTATACAGATAGCGGTGTAGATATTTCCATGTTTATACAGATCGTGGTGAAGATATTTCCATGTTTATACAGATCGCGGTGTAGATATTTCCATGTTTATAGAGATCGCGGTGTAGATATTTCCATGTTTATACAGATAGCGGTGTACATATTTCCATGTTTTTACAGATATTGGTGTAGATATTTCCATGTTTACACAGATTGCGGTGTAGATATTTCCATCTTTCTACAGATGGCATTGTAGATATTTCCATGATTATAGAGATGGCGGTGTAGATATTTCCATGTTTATATAGATGGTGGTGTAGATATTACCATGTTTATACAGATAGCGGTGTAGATATTTCCATGTTTATACAGATAGCGGTGTAGATATTTCCATTTTTATACAGATGGCAGTGTAGATATTTCCATGTCTATAGAGATGTTGGTGTAGATATTTCCATGTTCATTGAGATAGCTGTGTAGATATATCCATGTTCATACAGATAGCAGTGAGGATATTTCCATGTTTATAAAGATAGCAGTGTAGATATATCCATTTTTATAGAGATAGCAGTTTTGATATTTCATATTTATACAGATAGAGGTGTAGATATTTCCATGTTTATACAGATTGCGGTGTAGATATTTCCATGTTTATACAGATCGTGGTGAAGATATTTCCATATTTATAGAGATCGCGGTGTAGATATTTCTATGTTTATACAGATCGCAGTGTAGATATTTCCATGTTTATACAGATAGCGGTGTATATATTTCCATGTTTATACAGATAGCGGTGTTGATATTTCCATGTTTATACAGATGGCAGTGTAGATATTTCCATGTTTATAGAGATGGCGGTGTAGATATTTCCACGTTCATTGAGATAGCGGTGTAGATATATCCATGTTCATAGAGATAGCAGTGAGGATATTTCCATGTTTATACAGATAGCAGTGTAGATATTTCCATTTTTATAGAGATAGCGGTTTTGATATTCCATATTTATACAGATAGAGGTGTAGTTATTTCCATGTTTATATAGATAGCGGTGTAGATATTTCCATATTTCTACAGATGACTGTGTAGATATTTCCATGTTTGTACAGATGGCAGTGTAGATATTTCCATGTTTATAGAGATAGCGGTGTAGATATTTTCATGTTTATTCAGATTTCGGAGGAGATATGTCAAGGTTTATACAGATAGCAATGGATATATTTCCACGTTAATACACATAGCAGTGTAGATATTTCCATGTTTATACAGATCACGGTGTAGATATTTCCATGTTTATACAGATCATGTTGTAGATATTTCCATGTTTATACAGATCGCGGTGTTGATATTACCATGTTTATAAGGATAGAGTTGCAAATATTTCCACATTTATGCAGATAGCGGTTTAGTTATTAGCATGTTTATACAGATAGCGGTGTAGATATTTCCATGTTTATACAGATCGCGGTGTAGATATTTCCATGTTTATACAGATAGCGGTGTAGATATTTCCATGTTTTTAGTGATATTGGTGTAGATATTTCCATGTTTACACAGATTGCGGTGTAGATATTTCCATCTTTCTACAGATGGCATTGTAGATATTTCCATGATTATACAGATGGCGGTGTAGATATTTCCATGTTTATATAGATGGTGGTATAGATATTACCATGTTTATACAGATAGCGGTGTAGATATTTCCATGTTTATACAGATAGCGGTGTAGATATTTCCATTTTTATACAGATGGCAGTGTAGATATTTCCATGTTTATAGAGATGTCGGTGTAGATATTTCCATGTTCATTGAGATAGCTGTGTAGATATATCCATGTTCATAGAGATAGCAGTGAGGATATTTCCATGTTTATACAGATAGCAGTGTAGATATTTCCATTTTTATAGAGATAGCGGTTTTGATATTTCATATTTATACAGATAGAGGTGTAGATATTTCCATGTTTATACAGATTGCGGTGTAGATATTTCCATGTTTATACAGATCGTGGTGGAGATATTTCCATGTTTATACAAATAGCGGTGTAGTTATTTCCATGTTTATACAGATAGCGGTGTAAATATTTCCATGTATATACAGATGGCTGTGTAGATATTTCCATGTTTATACAGATGGCTGTGTAGATATTTCCATGTTTATACAGATGACTTTGTAGGTATTTCCGTTTTTATACAGATGGCGTTGTAGATATTTCCATGTTTATAGAGATAGCTGTGCAGATATTTCCATGTTTATACAGATAGCGGTGTAGATATATCCATGTTTATACAGATCGCGGTGTAGATATTTCCATGTTTATGGAGATCGCGGTGTAGATATTTCGATGTTTATACAGATAGCGGTGTAGATATTTCCATGTTTTTACAGATATTGGTGTAGATATTTCCATGTTTACACAGATTGCGGTGTAGATATTTCCATCTTTCTACAGATGGCATTGTAGATATTTCCATGATTATACAGATGGCGGTGTAGATATTTCCATGTTTATATACATGGTGGTGTAGATATTAACATGTTTATACAGATAGCGATGTAGATATTTCCATGTTTATACAGACAGCGGTGTAGATATTTCCATTTATATACAGATGGCAGTGTAGATATTTCCATGTTTATAGAGATGTCGGTGTAGATATTTCCATGTTCATTGAGATAGCTGTGTAGATATATCCATGTTCATAGAGATAGCAGTGAGTATATTTCCATGTTTATACAGATAGCAGTGTAGACATTTCCATTTTTATAGAGATAGCGGTTTAGATATTTCATATTTATACAGATAGAGGTGTAGATATTTCCATGTTTATACAGATTGCGGTGTAGATATTTCCATGTTTATACAGATCGTGGTGAAGATATTTCCATGTTTATACAGATCGCGGTGTAGATATTTCTATGTTTATAGAGATCGCAGTGTAGATATTTCCAGGTTTATACAGATAGCGGTGTATATATTTCCATGTTTATACACATAGCGGTGTAGATATTTCCATGTTTATACAGATGGCAGTGTAGATATTTCCATGTTTATAGAGATGGCAGTGTAGATATTTCCACGTTCAGTGAGATAGCGGTGTAGATATATCCATGTTCATAGAGATAGCAGTGAGGATATTTCCATGTTTATACAGATAGTAGTGTAGATATTTCCATTTTTATAGAGATAGCGGTTTTGATATTCCATATTTATACAGATAGAGGTGTAGTTATTTCCATGTTTACATAGATAGCGGTGTAGATATTTCCATATTTCTACAGATGACTGTGTAGATATTTCCATGTTTGTACAGATGGCAGTGTAGATATTTCCATGTTTATAGAGATAGCGGTGTAGATATTTTCATGTTTATTCAGATTTCGGAGGAGATATGTCAATGTTTATACAGATAGCAATGGATATATTTCCACGTTAATACACATAGCAGTGTAGATATTTCCATGTTTATACAGATCACGGTGTAGATATTTCCATGTTTATACAGATCATGTTGTAGATATTTCCATGTTTATACAGATCGCGGTGTTGATATTACCATGTTTATAAGGATAGAGTTGCAAATATTTCCACATTTATGCAGATAGCGGTTTAGTTATTAGCATGTTTATACAGATAGCGGTGTAGATATTTCCATGTTTATACAGATCGCGGTGTAGATATTTCCATGTTTATAAAGATATCGGTGTAGATATTTCCATGTTTTTAGTGATATTGGTGTAGATATTTCCATGTTTACACAGATTGCGGTGTAGATATTTCCATCTTTCTACAGATGGCATTGTAGATATTTCCATGATTATACAGATGGCGGTGTAGATATTTCCATGTTTATATAGATGGTGGTATAGATATTACCATGTTTATACAGATAGCGGTGTAGATATTTCCATGTTTATACAGATAGCGGTGTAGATATTTCCATTTTTATACAGATGGCAGTGTAGATATTTCCATGTTTATAGAGATGTCGGTGTAGATATTTCCATGTTCATTGAGATAGCTGTGTAGATATATCCATGTTCATAGAGATAGCAGTGAGGATATTTCCATGTTTATACAGATAGCAGTGTAGATATTTCCATTTTTATAGAGATAGCGATTTTGATATTTCATATTTATACAGATAGAGGTGTAGATATTTCCATGTTTATACAGATTGCGGTGTAGATATTTCCATGTTTATACAGATCGTGGTGGAGATATTTCCATGTTTATACAAATAGCGGTGTAGTTATTTCCATGTTTATACAGATAGCGGTGTAATTATTTCCATGTATATACAGATGGCTGTGTAGATATTTCCATGTTTATACAGATGGCTGTGTAGATATTTCCATGTTTATACAGATGACTTTGTAGGTATTTCCATTTTTATACAGATGGCGTTGTAGATATTTCCATGTTTATAGAGATAGCTGTGCAGATATTTCCATGTTTATACAGATAGCGGTGTAGATATATCCATGTTTATACAGATCGTGGTGAAGATATTTCCATATTTATAGAGATCGCGGTGTAGATATTTCTATGTTTATACAGATCGCAGTGTAGATATTTCCATGTTTATACAGATAGCGGTGTATATATTTCCATGTTTATACAGATAGCGGTGTTGATATTTCCATGTTTATACAGATGGCAGTGTAGATATTTCCATGTTTATAGAGATGGCGGTGTAGATATTTCCACGTTCATTGAGATAGCGGTGTAGATATATCCATGTTCATAGAGATAGCAGTGAGGATATTTCCATGTTTATACAGATAGCAGTGTAGATATTTCCATTTTTATAGAGATAGCGGTTTTGATATTCCATATTTATACAGATAGAGGTGTAGTTATTTCCATGTTTATAGAGATAGCGGTGTAGATATTTCCATATTTCTACAGATGACTGTGTAGATATTTCCATGTTTGTACAGATGGCAGTGTAGATATTTCCATGTTTATAGAGATAGCGGTGTAGATATTTTCATGTTTATTCAGATTTCGGAGGAGATATGTCAAGGTTTATACAGATAGCAATGGATATATTTCCACGTTAATACACATAGCAGTGTAGATATTTCCATGTTTATACAGATCACGGTGTAGATATTTCCATGTTTATACAGATCATGTTGTAGATATTTCCATGTTTATACAGATCGCGGTGTTGATATTACCATGTTTATAAGGATAGAGTTGCAAATATTTCCACATTTATGCAGATAGCGGTTTAGTTATTAGCATGTTTATACAGATAGCGGTGTAGATATTTCCATGTTTATACAGATCGCGGTGTAGATATTTCCATGTTTATACAGATAGCGGTGTAGATATTTCCATGTTTTTACTGATATTGGTGTAGATATTTCCATGTTTACACAGATTGCGGTGTAGATATTTCCATCTTTCTACAGATGGCATTGTAGATATTTCCATGATTATACAGATGGCGGTGTAGATATTTCCATGTTTATATAGATGGTGGTATAGATATTACCATGTTTATACAGATAGCGGTGTAGATATTTCCATGTTTATACAGATAGCGGTGTAGATATTTCCATTTTTATACAGATGGCAGTGTAGATATTTCCATGTTTATAGAGATGTCGGTGTAGATATTTCCATGTTCATTGAGATAGCTGTGTAGATATATCCATGTTCATAGAGATAGCAGTGAGGATATTTCCATGTTTATACAGATAGCAGTGTAGATATTTCCATTTTTATAGAGATAGCGGTTTTGATATTTCATATTTATACAGATAGAGGTGTAGATATTTCCATGTTTATACAGATTGCGGTGTAGATATTTCCATGTTTATACAGATCGTGGTGGAGATATTTCCATGTTTATACAAATAGCGGTGTAGTTATTTCCATGTTTATACAGATAGCGGTGTAAATATTTCCATGTATATACAGATGGCTGTGTAGATATTTCCATGTTTATACAGATGGCTGTGTAGATATTTCCATGTTTATACAGATGACTTTGTAGGTATTTCCGTTTTTATACAGATGGCGTTGTAGATATTTCCATGTTTATAGAGATAGCTGTGCAGATATTTCCATGTTTATACAGATAGCGGTGTAGATATATCCATGTTTATACAGATCGCGGTGTAGATATTTCCATGTTTATGCAGATCACGGTGTAGATATTTCGATGTTTATACAGATAGCGGTGTAGATATTTCCATGTTTTTACAGATATTGGTGTAGATATTTCCATGTTTACACAGATTGCGGTGTAGATATTTCCATCTTTCTACAGATGGCATTGTAGATATTTCCATGATTATACAGATGGCGGTGTAGATATTTCCATGTTTATATACATGGTGGTGTAGATATTAACAAGTTTATACAGATAGAGATGTAGATATTTCCATGTTTATACAGACAGCGGTGTAGATATTTCCATTTTTATACAGATGGCAGTGTAGATATTTCCATGTTTATAGAGATGTCGGTGTAGATATTTCCATGTTCATTGAGATAGCTGTGTAGATATATCCATGTTCATAGAGATAGCAGTGAGTATATTTCCATGTTTATACAGATAGCAGTGTAGACATTTCCATTTTTATAGAGATAGCGGTTTAGATATTTCATATTTATACAGATAGAGGTGTAGATATTTCCATGTTTATACAGATTGCGGTGTAGATATTTCCATGTTTATACAGATCGTGGTGAAGATATTTCCATGTTTATACAGATCGCGGTGTAGATATTTCTATGTTTATAGAGATCGCAGTGTAGATATTTCCAGGTTTATACAGATAGCGGTGTATATATTTCCATGTTTATACAGATAGCGGTGTAGATATTTCCATGTTTATACAGATGGCAGTGTAGATATTTCCATGTTTATAGAGATGGCAGTGTAGATATTTCCACGTTCAGTGAGATAGCGGTGTAGATATATCCATGTTCATAGAGATAGCAGTGAGGATATTTCCATGTTTATACCGATAGCAGTGTAGATATTTCCATTTTTATAGAGATAGCGGTTTTGATATTCCATATTTATACAGATAGAGGTGTAGTTATTTCCATGTTTACATAGATAGCGGTGTAGATATTTCCATATTTCTACAGATGACTGTGTAGATATTTCCATGTTTGTACAGATGGCAGTGTAGATATTTCCATGTTTATAGAGATAGCGGTGTAGATATTTTCATGTTTATTCAGATTTCGGAGGAGATATGTCAATGTTTATACAGATAGCAATGGATATATTTCCACGTTAATACACATAGCAGTGTAGATATTTCCATGTTTATACAGATCACGGTGTAGATATTTCCATGTTTATACAGATCATGTTGTAGATATTTCCATGTTTATACAGATCGCGGTGTTGATATTACCATGTTTATAAGGATAGAGTTGCAAATATTTCCACATTTATGCAGATAGCGGTTTAGTTATTAGCATGTTTATACAGATAGCGGTGTAGATATTTCCATGTTTATACAGATCGCGGTGTAGATATTTCCATGTTTATAAAGATAGCGGTGTAGATATTTCCATGTTTTTAGTGATATTGGTGTAGATATTTCCATGTTTACACAGATTGCGGTGTAGATATTTCCATCTTTCTACAGATGGCATTGTAGATATTTCCATGATTATACAGATGGCGGTGTAGATATTTCCATGTTTATATAGATGGTGGTATAGATATTACCATGTTTATACAGATAGCGGTGTAGATATTTCCATGTTTATACAGATAGCGTTGTAGATATTTCCATTTTTATACAGATGGCAGTGTAGATATTTCCATGTTTATATAGATGGTGGTATAGATATTACCATGTTTATACAGATAGCGGTGTAGATATTTCCATGTTTATACAGATAGCGTTGTAGATATTTCCATTTTTATACAGATGGCAGTGTAGATATTTCCATGTTTATAGAGATGTCGGTGTAGATATTTCCATGTTCATTGAGATAGCTGTGTAGATTTATCCATGTTCATAGAGATAGCAGTGAGGATATTTCCATGTTTATACAGATAGCAGTGTAGATATTTCCATTTTTATAGAGATAGCGATTTTGATATTTCATATTTATACAGATAGAGGTGTAGATATTTCCATGTTTATACAGATTGCGGTGTAGATATTTCCATGTTTATACAGATCGTGGTGGAGATATTTCCATGTTTATACAAATAGCGGTGTAGTTATTTCCATGTTTATACAGATAGCGGTGTAATTATTTCCATGTATATACAGATGGCTGTGTAGATATTTCCATGTTTATACAGATGGCTGTGTAGATATTTCCATGTTTATACAGATGACTTTGTAGGTATTTCCATTTTTATACAGATGGCGTTGTAGATATTTCCATGTTTATAGAGATAGCTGTGCAGATATTTCCATGTTTATACAGATAGCGGTGTAGATATATCCATGTTTATACAGATCGCGGTGTAGATATTTCCATGTTTATGCAGATCGCGGTGTAGATATTTCGATGTTTATACAGATAGCGGTGTAGATATTTCCATGTTTTTACAGATATTGGTGTAGATATTTCCATGTTTACACAGATTGCGGTGTAGATATTTCCATCTTTCTACAGATGGCATTGTAGATATTTCCATGATTATACAGATGGCGGTGTAGATATTTCCATGTTTATATACATGGTGGTGTAGATATTAACATGTTTATACAGATAGCGATGTAGATATTTCCATGTTTATACAGACAGCGGTGTAGATATTTCCATTTTTATACAGATGGCAGTGTAGATATTTCCATGTTTATAGAGATGTCGGTGTAGATATTTCCATGTTCATTGAGATAGCTGTGGAGATATATCCATGTTCATAGAGATAGCAGTGAGTATATTTCCATGTTTATACAGATAGCAGTGTAGACATTTCCATTTTTATAGAGATAGCGGTTTAGATATTTCATATTTATACAGATAGATGTGTAGATATTTCCATGTTTATACAGATTGCGGTGTAGATATTTCCATGTTTATACAGATCGTGGTGAAGATATTTCCATGTTTATACAGATCGCGGTGTAGATATTTCTATGTTTATAGAGATCGCAGTGTAGATATTTCCAGGTTTATACAGATAGCGGTGTATATATTTCCATGTTTATACAGATAGCGGTGTAGATATTTCCATGTTTATACAGATGGCAGTGTAGATATTTCCATGTTTATAGAGATGGCGGTATAGATATTTCCACGTTCATTGAGATAGCGGTGTAGATATATCCATGTTCATAGAGATAGCAGTGAGGATATTTCCATGTTTATACAGATAGCAGTGTAGATATTTCCATTTTTATAGAGATAGCGGTTTTGATATTCCATATTTATACAGATAGAGGTGTAGTTATTTCCATGTTTATATAGATAGCGGTGTAGATATTTCCATATTTCTACAGATGACTGTGTAGATATTTCCATGTTTGTACAGATGGCAGTGTAGATATTTCCATGTTTATAGAGATAGCGGTGTAGATATTTTCATGTTTATTCAGATTTCGGAGGAGATATGTCAATGTTTATACAGATAGCAATGGATATATTTCCACATTAATACACATAGCAGTGTAGATATTTCCATGTTTATACAGATCACGGTGTAGATATTTCCATGTTTATACAGATCATGTTGTAGATATTTCCATGTTTATACAGATCGCGGTGTTGATATTACCATGTTTATAAGGATAGAGTTGCAAATATTTCCACATTAATGCAGATAGCGGTTTAGTTATTAGCATGTTTATACAGATAGCGGTGTAGATATTTCCATGTTTATACAGATCGTGGTGTAGATATTTCCATGTTTATACAGATAGCGGTGTAGATATTTCCATGTTTTTACTGATATTGGTGTAGATATTTCCATGTTTACACAGATTGCGGTGTAGATATTTCCATCTTTCTACAGATGGCATTGGAGATATTTCCATGATTATACAGATGGCGGTGTAGATATTTCCATGTTTATATAGATGGTGGTATAGATATTACCATGTTTATACAGATAGCGGTGTAGATATTTCCATGTTTATACAGATAGCGGTGTAGATATTTCCATTTTTATACAGATGGCAGTGTAGATATTTCCAAGTTTATAGAGATGTCGGTGTAGATATTTCCATGTTCATTGAGATAGCTGTGTAGATTTATCCATGTTCATAGAGATAGCAATGAGGATATTTCCATGTTTATACAGATAGCAGTGTAGATATTTCCATTTTTATAGAGATAGCGGTTTTGATATTTCATATTTATACAGATAGAGGTGTAGATATTTCCATGTTTATACAGATTGCGGTGTAGATATTTCCATGTTTATACAGATCGTGGTGGAGATATTTCCATGTTTATACAAATAGCGGTGTAGTTATTTCCATGTTTATACAGATAGTGGTGTAAATATTTCCATGTATATACAGATGGCTGTGTAGATATTTCCATGTTTATACAGATGGCTGTTTAGATATTTCCATGTTTATACGGATGACTTTGTAGGTATTTCCATTTTTATACAGATGGCGTTGTAGATATTTCCATGTTTATAGAGATCGCTGTGCAGATATTTCCATGTTTATACAGATAGCGGTGTAGATATATCCATGTTTAAACAGATCGCGGGGTAGATATTTCCATGTTTATGCAGATCGCGGTGTAGATATTTCGATGTTTATACAGATAGCGGTGTAGATATTTCCATGTTTTTACAGATATTGGTGTAGATATTTCCATGTTTACACAGATTGCGGTGTAGATATTTCCATCTTTCTACAGATGGCATTGTATATATTTCCATGATTATACAGATGGCGGTGTAGATATTTCCATGTTTATATACATGGTGGTGTAGATATTAACATGTTTATAGAGATAGTGATGTAGATATTTCCATGTTTATACAGACAGCGGTGTAGATATTTCCATTTTTATACAGATGGCAGTGTAGATATTTCCATGTTTATAGAGATGTCGGTGTAGATATTTCCATGTTCATTGAGATAGCTGTGTAGATATATCCATGTTCATAGAGATAGCAGTGAGTATATTTCCATGTTTATACAGATAGCAGTGTAGACATTTCCATTTTTATAGAGATAGCGGTTTAGATATTTCATATTTATACAGATAGAGGTGTAGATATTTCCATGTTTATACAGATTGCGGTGTAGATATTTCCATGTTTATACAGATCGTGGTGAAGATATTTCCATGTTTATACAGATCGCGGTGTAGATATTTCTATGTTTATAGAGATCGCATTGTAGATATTTCCAGGTTTATACAGATAGCGGTGTATATATTTCCATGTTCATACAGATAGCGGTGTAGATATTTCCATGTTTATACAGATGGCAGTGTAGATATTTCCATGTTTATAGAGATGGCGGTGTAGATATTTCCACGTTCAGTGAGATAGCGGTGTAGATATATCCATGTTCATAGAGATAGCAGTGAGGATATTTCCATGTTTATACAGATAGCAGTGTAGATATTTCCATTTTTATAGAGATAGCGGTTTTGATATTCCATATTTATACAGATAGAGGTGTAGTTATTTCCATGTTTACATAGATAGCGGTGTAGATATTTCCATATTTCTACAGATGATTGTGTAGATATTTCCATGTTTGTACAGATGGCAGTGTAGATATTTCCATGTTTATAAAGATAGCGGTGTAGATATTTTCATGTTTATTCAGATTTCGGAGGAGATATGTCAATGTTTATACAGATAGCAATGGATATATTTCCACGTTAATACACATAGCAGTGTAGATATTTCCATGTTTATACAGATCACGGTGTAGATATTTCCATGTTTATACAGATCATGTTGTAGATATTTCCATGTTTATACAGATCGCGGTGTTGATATTACCATGTTTATAAGGATAGAGTTGCAAATATTTCCACATTTATGCAGATAGCGGTTTAGTTATTAGCATGTTTATACAGATACCGGTGTAGATATTTCCATGTTTATACAGATCGCGGTGTAGATATTTCCATGTTTATACAGATAGCGGTGTAGATATTTCCATGTTTTTACTGATATTGGTGTAGATATTTCCATGTTTACACAGATTGCGGTGTAGATATTTCCATCTTTCTACAGATGGCATTGTAGATATTTCCATGATTATACAGAAGGCGGTGTAGATATTTCCATGTTTATATAGATGGTGGTATAGATATTACCATGTTTATACAGATAGCGGTGTAGATATTTCCATGTTTATACAGATAGCGGTGTAGATATTTCCATTTTTATACAGATGGCAGTGTAGATATTTCCATGTTTATAGAGATGTCGGTGTAGATATTTCCATGTTCATTGAGATAGCTGTGTAGATATATCCATGTTCATAGAGATAGCAGTGAGGATATTTCCATGTTTATACAGATAGCAGTGTAGATATTTCCATTTTTATAGAGATAGCGGTTTTGATATTTCATATTTATACAGATAGAGGTGTAGATATTTCCATGTTTATACAGATTGCGGTGTAGATATTTCCATGTTTATACAGATCGTGGTGGAGATATTTCCATGTTTATACAAATAGCGGTGTAGTTATTTCCATGTTTATACAGATAGCGGTGTCAATATTTCCATGTATATACAGATGGCTGTGTAGATATTTCCATGTTTATACAGATGGCTGTTTAGATATTTCCATGTTTATACAGATGACTTTGTAGGTATTTCCATTTTTATACAGATGGCGTTGTAGATATTTCCATGTTTATAGAGATCGCTGTGCAGATATTTCCATGTTTATACAGATAGCGGTGTAGATATATCCATGTTTAAACAGATCGCGGTGTAGATATTTCCATGTTTATGCAGATCGCGGTGTAGATATTTCGATGTTTATACAGATAGCGGTGTAGATATTTCCATGTTTTTACAGATATTGGTGTAGATATTTCCATGTTTACACAGATTGCGGTGTAGATATTTCCATCTTTCTACAGATGGCATTGTAGATATTTCCATGATTATACAGATGGCGGTGTAGATATTTCCATGTTTATATACATGGTGGTGTAGATATTAACATGTTTATAGAGATAGTGATGTAGATATTTCCATGTTTATACAGACAGCGGTGTAGATATTTCCATTTTTATACAGATGGCAGTGTAGATATTTCCATGTTTATAGAGATGTCGGTGTAGATATTTCCATGTTCATTGAGATAGCTGTGTAGATATATCCATGTTCATAGAGATAGCAGTGAGTATATTTCCATGTTTATACAGATAGCAGTGTAGACATTTCCATTTTTATAGAGATAGCGGTTTAGATATTTCATATTTATACAGATAGAGGTGTAGATATTTCCATGTTTATACAGATTGCGGTGTAGATATTTCCATGTTTATACAGATCGTGGTGAAGATATTTCCATGTTTATACAGATCGCGGTGTAGATATTTCTATGTTTATAGAGATCGCATTGTAGATATTTCCAGGTTTATACAGATAGCGGTGTATATATTTCCATGTTTATACAGATAGCGGTGTAGATATTTCCATGTTTATACAGATGGCAGTGTAGATATTTCCATGTTTATGGAGATGGCGGTGTAGATATTTCCACGTTCAGTGAGATAGCGGTGTAGATATATCCATGTTCATAGAGATAGCAGTGAGGATATTTCCATGTTTATACAGATAGCAGTGTAGATATTTCCATTTTTATAGAGATAGCGGTTTTGATATTCCATATTTATACAGATAGAGGTGTAGTTATTTCCATGTTTACATAGATAGCGGTGTAGATATTTCCATATTTCTACAGATGATTGTGTAGATATTTCCATGTTTGTACAGATGGCAGTGTAGATATTTCCATGTTTATAAAGATAGCGGTGTAGATATTTTCATGTTTATTCAGATTTCGGACGAGATATGTCAATGTTTATACAGATAGCAATGGATATATTTCCACGTTAATACACATAGCAGTGTAGATATTTCCATGTTTATACAGATCACGGTATAGATATTTCCATGTTTATACAGATCATGTTGTAGATATTTCCATGTTTATACAGATCGCGGTGTTGATATTACCATGTTTATAAGGATAGAGTTGCAAATATTTCCACATTTATGCAGATAGCGGTTTAGTTATTAGCATGTTTATACAGATAGCGGTGTAGATATTTCCATGTTTATACAGATGACTTTGTAGGTATTTCCATGTTTATACAGATGGCGGTGTAGATATTTCCATGTTTATAGAGATAGCTGTGTAGATATTTCCATGTTTACACAGATTGCGGTGTAGATATTTCCATCTTTCTACAGATGGCATTGTAGATATTTCCATGATTATACAGAAGGCGGTGTAGATATTTCCATGTTTATATAGATGGTGGTATAGATATTACCATGTTTATACAGATAGCGGTGTAGATATTTCCATGTTTATACAGATAGCGGTGTAGATATTTCCATTTTTATACAGATGGCAGTGTAGATATTTCCATGTTTATAGAGATGTCGGTGTAGATATTTCCATGTTCATTGAGATAGCTGTGTAGATATATCCATGTTCATAGAGATAGCAGTGAGGATATTTCCATGTTTATACAGATAGCAGTGTAGATATTTCCATTTTTATAGAGATAGCGGTTTTGATATTTCATATTTATACAGATAGAGGTGTAGATATTTCCATGTTTATACAGATTGCGGTGTAGATATTTCCATGTTTATACAGATCGTGGTGGAGATATTTCCATGTTTATACAGATCGCGGTGTAGATATTTCCATGTTTATACAGATCGCAGTGTAGATATTTCCATGTTTATACAGATAGCGGTGTATATATTTCCATGTTTATACAGATAGCGGTGTAGATATTTCCATGTTTATACAGATGGCAGTGTAGATATTTCCATGTTTATAGAGATGGCGGTGTAGATATTTCCACGTTCATTGAGATAGCGGTGTAGATATATCCATGTTCATAGAGATAGCAGTGAGTATATTTCCATGTTTATACAGATAGCAGTGTAGATATTTCCATTTTTATAGAGATAGCGGTTTTGATATTTCATATTTATACAGATAGAGGTGTAGTTATTTCCATGTTTATAGAGATAGCGGTGTAGATATTTCCATATTTCTACAGATGACTGTGTAGATATTTCCATGTTTGTACAGATATCAGTGTAGATATTTCCATGTTTATAGAGATAGCGGTTTAGATATTTTCATGTTTATACAGATTGCGGTGGAGATATGTCAATGTTTATACAGATAGCAATGGATATATTTCCATGTTAATACACATAGCAGTGTAGATATTTCCATGTTTATACGATCACGGTGTAGATATTTCCATGTTTATACAGATCATGTTGTAGATATTTCCATGTTTATACAGATCACGGTGTTGATATTACCATGTTTATAAGGATAGAGGTGCAAATATTTCCACATTTATGCAGATAGCGGTTTAGTTATTAGCAGGTTTATACAGATAGTGGTGTAGATATTTCCATGTATAAACAGATGTCTGTGTATATATTTCCATGTTTATACAGATGGAGGTGTAGATATTTCCTTGTTTATACAAATAGCGGTGTAGTTATTTCCATGTTTATACAGATCACGGTGTAGCTATTTCCTTGTTTATACAAATAGCGGTGTAGATATTTCCATGTTTATACAGATCACGGTGTAGATATTTCCTTGTTTATACTAATAGCGGTGTAGTTATTTCCATGTTTATACAAATAGCGGTGTAGATATTTCCATGTATATACAGATGGCTGTGTAGATATTTCCATGTTTATACAGATGGCTGTGTAGATATTTCCATGTTTATACAGATGACTTTGTAGGTATTTATATTTTTATAGAGATGGCGGTGAACATATTTCCATGTTTATAGAGATAGCTGTGTAGATATTTCCATGTTTATAGAAATAGCAGTGTAGATATATCCATGTTTATACAGATCGCGGTGTAGATATTTCCATGTTTATATAGAACGCGGTGTAGATATTTCCATGTTTATACAGATAGCGGTGTAGATATTTCCATGTTTTTACAGATATTGGTGTAGATATTTCCATGTTTACACAGATTGCGGTGTAGATATTTCCATCTTTCTACAGATGGCATTGTAGATATTTCCATGTTTATACAGATAGCGGTGTAGATATTTCCATGTTTATACAGATCGTGGTGAAGATATTTCCATGTTTATACAGATCGCGGTGTAGATATTTCCATGTTTATACAGATCGCGGTGTAGATATTTCCATGTTTATACAGATAGCGGTGTATATATTTCCATGTTTTTACAGATATTGGTGTAGATATTTCCATGTTTACACAGATTGCGGTGTAGATATTTCCATCTTTCTACAGATGGCATTGTAGATATTTCCATGATTATAGAGATGGCGGTGTAGATATTTCCATGTTTATACAGATAGCGGTGTAGATATTTCCATGTTTATACAGATCGTGGTGAAGATATTTCCATGTTTATACAGATCGCGGTGTAGATATTTCCATGTTTATACAGATCACGGTGTAGATATTTCCTTGTTTATACAAATAGCGGTGTAGTTATTTCCATGTTTATACAGATAGCGGTGTAAATATTTCCATGTATATACAGATGGCTGTGTAGATATTTCCATGTTTATACAGATGGCTGTGTAGATATTTCCATGTTTATACAGATGACTTTGTAGGTATTTCCATTTTTATACAGATGGCGTTGTAGATATTTCCATGTTTATAGAGATAGCTGTGCAGATACTTCCATGTTTATACAGATAGCGGTGTAGATATATCCATGTTTATACAGATCACGGTGTAGATATTTCCATGTTTATGCAGATCGCGGTGTAGATATTTAGATGTTTATACAGATAGCGGTGTAGATATTTCCATGTTTTTACAGATATTGGTGTAGATATTTCCATGTTTACACAGATTGCGGTGTAGATATTTCCATCTTTCTACAGATGGCATTGTAGATATTTCCATGATTATACAGATGGCTGTGTAGATATTTCCATGTTTATATAGATGGTGGTGTTGATATTAACATGTTTATACAGATAGCGATGTAGATATTTCCATGTTTATACAGATCGTGGTGAAGCTATTTCCATGTTTATACAGATCGCGGTGTAGATATTTCCATGTTTATACAGATAACGGTGTAGATATTTCCATGTTTATACAGATCGTGGTGAAGATATTTCCATGTTTATACAGATAGCGGTGTAGATATTTCCATGTTTTTACAGATATTGGTGTAGATATTTCCATGTTTACACAGATTGCGGTGTAGATATTTCCATCTTTCTACTGATGGCATTGTAGATATTTCCATGTTTATACAGATGGCGGTGTAGATATTTCCATGTTTACATAGATGGTGGTGAAGATATTACAATGTTTATACAGATAGCGGTGTAGATATTTCCATGTTTATACAGATCGTGGTGAAGATATTTCCATGTTTATACAGACCGCGGTGTAGATATTTCCATGTTTATACAGACAGCGGTGTAGATATTTCCATGTTTATACAGATCGCGGTGAAGCTATTTCCATGTTTATACAGATCGCGGTGTAGATATTTCCATGTTTATACAGATAGCGGTGTAGATATATCCATGTTTATACAGATCGCAGTGTAGATATTTCCATGTTTATACAGATCGCGGTGTAATTTCCATGTTTATACAGATAGCGGTGTAGATATTTCCATGTTTTTACAGATATTGGTGTAGATATTTCCATGTTTACACAGATTGCGGTGTAGATATTTCCACCTTTCTACAGATGGCATTGTAGATATTTCCATCTTTATACAGATGGCGGTGTAGATATTTCCATGTTTATATAGATGGTGATGTAGATATTACCATGTTTATACAGATAGCGGTGTAGATATTTCCATATTTATACAGATCGTGGTGAAGATATTTCCATGTTTATACAGATCGCGGTGTAGATATTTCCATGTTTATACAGATAGCGGTGTAGATATTTCCATGTTTATACAGATCGTGGTGAAGATATTTCCATGTTTATACAGATCGCGGTGTAGATATTTCCATGTTTTTACAGATATTGGTGTAGATATTTCCATGTTTACACAGATTGCGGTGTAGATATTTCCATCTTTCTACAGACGGCATTGTAGATATTTCCATGTTTATTCAGATGGCGGTGTAGGTATTTCCATGTTTATATAGATGGTGGTGTAGATATTACAATGTTTATACAGATAGTGGTGTAGATATTTCCATGTTTTTACAGATCGTGGTGTGGATATTTCCATGTTTATACAGATCGCGGTGTAGATATTTCCATGTTTATACAGATCGCGGTGTAGATATTTCCATGTTTATACAGATAGCGGTGTAGATATTTCCATGTTTATACAGATCGTGGTGAAGATATTTCCATGTTTATACAGATCGCGGTGTAGATATTTCCATGTTTATACAGACCGCGGTGTAGATATTTCCATGTTTATACAGATCGCGGTGTAGATATTTCCATGTTTATACAGATAGCGGTGTAGATATTTCCATGTTTTTACAGATATTGGTGTAGATATTTCCATGTTTACACAGATTGCGGTGTAGATATTTCCATCTTTCTACAGATGGCATTGTAGATATTTCCATGATTATAGAGATGGTGGTGTAGATATTTCCATGTTTATATAGATGGTGGTGTAGATATTACCATGTTTATACAGATAGCGGTGTAGATATTTCCATGTTTATACAGATAGCGGTGTAGATATTTCCATTTTTATACAGATGGCAGTGTAGATATTTCCATGTCTATAGAGATGTCGGTGTAGATATTTCCATGTTCATTGAGATAGCTGTGTAGATATATCCATGTTCATAGAGATAGCAGTGAGGATATTTCCATGTTTATAAAGATAGCAGTGTAGATATTTCCATTTTTATAGAGATAGCAGTTTTGATATTTCATATTTATACAGATAGAGGTGTAGATATTTCCATGCTTATACAGATTGCGGTGTAGATATTTCCATGTTTATACAGATCGTGGTGAAGATATTTCCATGTTTATACAGATCGCGGTGTAGATATTTCTATGTTTATACAGATCGCAGTGTAGATATTTCCATGTTTATACAGATAGCGGTGTATATATTTCCATGTTTATACAGATGGCGGTGTTGATATTTCCATGTTTATACAGATGGCATTGTAGATATTTCCATCTTTATACAGATGGCGGTGTAGATATTTCCATGTTTATATAGATGGTGATGTAGATATTACCATGTTTATACAGATAGCGGTGTAGATATTTCCATATTTATACAGATCGTGGTGAAGATATTTCCATGTTTATACAGATCGCGGTGTAGATATTTCCATGTTTATACAGATAGCGGTGTAGATATTTCCATGTTTTTACAGATATTGGTGTAGATATTTCCATGTTTACACAGATTGCGGTGTAGATATTTCCATCTTTCTACAGACGGCATTGTAGATATTTCCATGTTTATTGAGATGGCGGTGTAGGTATTTCCATGTTTATATAGATGGTGGTGTAGATATTACAATGTTTATACAGATAGTGGTGTAGATATTTCCATGTTTATACAGATCGTGGTGTGGATATTTCCATGTTTATACAGATCGCGGTTTAGATATTTCCATGTTTATACAGATCGCGGTGTAGATATTTCCATGTTTATACAGATAGCGGTGTAGATATTTCCATGTTTATACAGATCGTGGTGAAGATATTTCCATGTTTATACAGATCGCGGTGTAGATATTTCCATGTTTATACAGATCGCGGTGTAGATATTTCCATGTTTATACAGATAGCGGTGTATATATTTCCATGTTTTTACAGATATTGGTGTAGATATTTCCATGTTTACACAGATTGCGGTGTAGATATTTCCATCTTTCTACAGATGGCATTGTAGATATTTCCATGATTATAGAGATGGCGGTGTAGATATTTCCATGTTTATACATATAGCGGTGTAGATATTTCCATGTTTATACAGATCGTGGTGAAGATATTTCCATGTTTATACAGATCGCGGTGTAGATATTTCCATGTTTATACAGATCACGGTGTAGATATTTCCTTGTTTATACAAATAGCGGTGTAGTTATTTCCATGTTTATACAGATAGCGGTGTAAATATTTCCATGTATATACAGATGGCTGTGTAGATATTTCCATGTTTATACAGATGGCTGTGTAGATATTTCCATGTTTATACAGATGACTTTGTAGGTATTTCCATTTTTATACAGATGGCGTTGTAGATATTTCCATGTTTATAGAGATAGCTGTGCAGATACTTCCATGTTTATACAGATAGCGGTGTAGATATATCCATGTTTATACAGATCGCGGTGTAGATATTTCCATGTTTATGCAGATCGCGGTGTAGATATTTCGATGTTTATACAGATAGCGGTGTAGATATTTCCATGTTTTTACAGATATTGGTGTAGATATTGCCATGTTTACACAGATTGCGGTGTAGATATTTCCATCTTTCTACAGATGGCATTGTAGATATTTCCATGATTATACAGATGGCGGTGTAGATATTTCCATGTTTATATAGATGATGGTGTAGATATTAACATGTTTATACAGATAGCGATGTAGATATTTCCATGTTTATACAGATCGTGGTGAAGCTATTTCCATGTTTATACAGATCGCGGTGTAGATATTTCCATGTTTATACAGATAACGGTGTAGATATTTCCATGTTTATACAGATCGTGGTGAAGATATTTCCATGTTTATACAGATAGCGGTGTAGATATTTCCATGTTTTTACAGATATTGGTGTAGATATTTCCATGTTTACACAGATTGCGGTGTAGATATTTCCATCTTTCTACTGATGGCATTGTAGATATTTCCATGTTTATACAGATGGCGGTGTAGATATTTCCATGTTTACATAGATGGTGGTGAAGATATTACAATGTTTATACAGATAGCGGTGTAGATATTTCCATGTTTATACAGATCGTGGTGAAGATATTTCCATGTTTATACAGACCGCGGTGTAGATATTTCCATGTTTATACAGATAGCGGTGTAGATATTTCCATGTTATTACAGATCGTGGTGAAGCTATTTCCATGTTTATACAGATCGCGGTGTAGATATTTCCATGTTTATACAGATAGCGGTGTAGATATATCCATGTTTATACAGATCGCAGTGTAGATATTTCCATGTTTATACAGATCGCGGTGTAATTTCCATGTTTATACAGATAGCGGTGTAGATATTTCCATGTTTTTACAGATATTGGTGTAGATATTTCCATGTTTACACAGATTGCGGTGTAGATATTTCCATCTTTCTACAGATGGCATTGTAGATATTTCCATCTTTATACAGATAGCGGTGTAGATATTTCCATGTTTATACAGATAGCGGTGTAGATATTTCCATTTTTATACAGATATCGGTGTAGATATTTCCATTTTTATACAGATGGCAGTGTAGATATTTCCATGTTTATAGAGATGTCGGTGTAGATATTTCCATGTTCATTGAGATAGCTGTGTAGATATATCCATGTTCATAGAGATAGCAGTGAGGATATTTCCATGTTTATACAGATAGCAGTGTAGATATTTCCATTTTTATAGAGATAGCGGTTTTGATATTTCATATTTATACAGATAGAGGTGTAGATATTTCCATGTTTATACAGATTGCGGTGTAGATATTTCCATGTTTATACAGATCGTGGTGAAGATATTTCCATGTTTATACAGATCGCGGTGTAGATATTTCCATGTTTATACAGATCGCAGTGTAGATATTTCCATGTTTATACAGATAGCGGTGTATATATTTCCATGTTTATACAGATAGCGGTGTAGATATTTCCATGTTTATACAGATGGCAGTGTAGATATTTCCATGTTTATAGAGATGGCGGTGTAGATATTTCCACGTTCATTGAGATAGCGGTGTAGATATATCCATGTTCATAGAGATAGCAGTGAGTATATTTCCATGTTTATACAGATAGCAGTGTAGATATTTCCATTTTTATAGAGATAGCGGTTTTGATATTTCATATTTATACAGATAGAGGTGTAGTTATTTCCATGTTTATAGAGATAGCGGTGTAGATATTTCCATATTTCTACAGATGACTGTGTAGATATTTCCATGTTTGTACAGATATCAGTGTAGATATTTCCATGTTTATAGAGATAGCGGTTTAGATATTTTCATGTTTATACAGATTGCGGTGGAGATATGTCAATGTTTATACAGATAGCAATGGATATATTTCCATGTTAATACACATAGCAGTGTAGATATTTCCATGTTTATACGATCACAGTGTAGATATTTCCATGTTTATACAGATCATGTTGTAGATATTTCCATGTTTATACAGATCACGGTGTTGATATTACCATGTTTATAAGGATAGAGGTGCAAATATTTCCACATTTATGCAGATAGCGGTTTAGTTATTAGCAGGTTTATACAGATAGTGGTGTAGATATTTCCATGTATAAACAGATGTCTGTGTATATATTTCCATGTTTATACAGATGGAGGTGTAGATATTTCCTTGTTTATACAAATAGCGGTGTAGTTATTTCCATGTTTATACAGATCACGGTGTAGATATTTCCTTGTTTATACAAATAGCGGTGTAGATATTTCCAAGTTTATACAGATCACGGTGTAGATATTTCCTTGTTTATACTAATAGCGGTGTAGTTATTTCCATGTTTATACAAATAGCGGTGTAGATATTTCCATGTATATACAGATGGCTGTGTAGATATTTCCATGTTTATACAGATGGCTGTGTAGATATTTCCATGTTTATACAGATGACTTTGTAGGTATTTATATTTTTATACAGATGGCGGTGAACATATTTCCATGTTTATAGAGATAGCTGTGTAGATATTTCCATGTTTATAGAAATAGCAGTGTAGATATATCCATGTTTATACAGATCGCGGTGTAGATATTTCCATGTTTATATAGAACGCGGTGTAGATATTTCCATGTTTATACAGATAGCGGTGTAGATATTTCCATGTTTTTACAGATATTGGTGTAGATATTTCCATGTTTACACAGATTGCGGTGTAGATATTTCCATCTTTCTACAGATGGCATTGTAGATATTTCCATGTTTATACAGATAGCGGTGTAGATATTTCCATGTTTATACAGATCGTGGTGAAGATATTTCCATGTTTATACAGATCGCGGTGTAGATATTTCCATGTTTATACAGATCGCGGTGTAGATATTTCCATGTTTATACAGATAGCGGTGTATATATTTCCATGTTTTTACAGATATTGGTGTAGATATTTCCATGTTTACACAGATTGCGGTGTAGATATTTCCATCTTTCTACAGATGGCATTGTAGATATTTCCATGATTATAGAGATGGCGGTGTAGATATTTCCATGTTTATACAGATAGCGGTGTAGATATTTCCATGTTTATACAGATCGTGGTGAAGATATTTCCATGTTTATACAGATCGCGGTGTAGATATTTCCATGTTTATACAGATCACGGTGTAGATATTTCCTTGTTTATACAAATAGCGGTGTAGTTATTTCCATGTTTATACAGATAGCGGTGTAAATATTTCCATGTATATACAGATGGCTGTGTAGATATTTCCATGTTTATACAGATGGCTGTGTAGATATTTCCATGTTTATACAGATGACTTTGTAGGTATTTCCATTTTTATACAGATGGCGTTGTAGATATTTCCATGTTTATAGAGATAGCTGTGCAGATACTTCCATGTTTATACAGATAGCGGTGTAGATATATCCATGTTTATACAGATCACGGTGTAGATATTTCCATGTTTATGCAGATCGCGGTGTAGATATTTAGATGTTTATACAGATAGCGGTGTAGATATTTCCATGTTTTTACAGATATTGGTGTAGATATTTCCATGTTTACACAGATTGCGGTGTAGATATTTCCATCTTTCTACAGATGGCATTGTAGATATTTCCATGATTATACAGATGGCTGTGTAGATATTTCCATGTTTATATAGATGGTGGTGTTGATATTAACATGTTTATACAGATAGCGATGTAGATATTTCCATGTTTATACAGATCGTGGTGAAGCTATTTCCATGTTTATACAGATCGCGGTGTAGATATTTCCATGTTTATACAGATAACGGTGTAGATATTTCCATGTTTATACAGATCGTGGTGAAGATATTTCCATGTTTATACAGATAGCGGTGTAGATATTTCCATGTTTTTACAGATATTGGTGTAGATATTTCCATGTTTACACAGATTGCGGTGTAGATATTTCCATCTTTCTACTGATGGCATTGTAGATATTTCCATGTTTATACAGATGGCGGTGTAGATATTTCCATGTTTACATAGATGGTGGTGAAGATATTACAATGTTTATACAGATAGCGGTGTAGATATTTCCATGTTTATACAGATCGTGGTGAAGATATTTCCATGTTTATACAGACCGCGGTGTAGATATTTCCATGTTTATACAGACAGCGGTGTAGATATTTCCATGTTTATACAGATCGCGGTGAAGCTATTTCCATGTTTATACAGATCGCGGTGTAGATATTTCCATGTTTATACAGATAGCGGTGTAGATATATCCATGTTTATACAGATCGCGGTGTAGATATTTCCATGTTTATACAGATCGCGGTGTAATTTCCATGTTTATACAGATAGCGGTGTAGATATTTCCATGTTTTTACAGATATTGGTGTAGATATTTCCATGTTTACACAGATTGCGGTGTAGATATTTCCACCTTTCTACAGATGGCATTGTAGATATTTCCATCTTTATACAGATGGCGGTGTAGATATTTCCATGTTTATATAGATGGTGATGTAGATATTACCATGTTTATACAGATAGCGGTGTAGATATTTCCATATTTATACAGATCGTGGTGAAGATATTTCCATGTTTATACAGATCGCGGTGTAGATATTTCCATGTTTATACAGATAGCGGTGTAGATATTTCCATGTTTATACAGATCGTGGTGAAGATATTTCCATGTTTATACAGATCGCGGTGTAGATATTTCCATGTTTTTACAGATATTGGTGTAGATATTTCCATGTTTACACAGATTGCGGTGTAGATATTTCCATCTTTCTACAGACGGCATTGTAGATATTTCCATGTTTATTCAGATGGCGGTGTAGGTATTTCCATGTTTATATAGATGGTGGTGTAGATATTACAATGTTTATACAGATAGTGGTGTAGATATTTCCATGTTTTTACAGATCGTGGTGTGGATATTTCCATGTTTATACAGATCGCGGTGTAGATATTTCCATGTTTATACAGATCGCGGTGTAGATATTTCCATGTTTATACAGATAGCGGTGTAGATATTTCCATGTTTATACAGATCGTGGTGAAGATATTTCCATGTTTATACAGATCGCGGTGTAGATATTTCCATGTTTATACAGACCGCGGTGTAGATATTTCCATGTTTATACAGATCGCGGTGTAGATATTTCCATGTTTATACAGATAGCGGTGTAGATATTTCCATGTTTTTACAGATATTGGTGTAGATATTTCCATGTTTACACAGATTGCGGTGTAGATATTTCCATCTTTCTACAGATGGCATTGTAGATATTTCCATGATTATAGAGATGGTGGTGTAGATATTTCCATGTTTATATAGATGGTGGTGTAGATATTACCATGTTTATACAGATAGCGGTGTAGATATTTCCATGTTTATACAGATAGCGGTGTAGATATTTCCATTTTTATACAGATGGCAGTGTAGATATTTCCATGTCTATAGAGATGTCGGTGTAGATATTTCCATGTTCATTGAGATAGCTGTGTAGATATATCCATGTTCATAGAGATAGCAGTGAGGATATTTCCATGTTTATAAAGATAGCAGTGTAGATATTTCCATTTTTATAGAGATAGCAGTTTTGATATTTCATATTTATACAGATAGAGGTGTAGATATTTCCATGCTTATACAGATTGCGGTGTAGATATTTCCATGTTTATACAGATCGTGGTGAAGATATTTCCATGTTTATACAGATCGCGGTGTAGATATTTCTATGTTTATACAGATCGCAGTGTAGATATTTCCATGTTTATACAGATAGCGGTGTATATATTTCCATGTTTATACAGATGGCGGTGTTGATATTTCCATGTTTATACAGATGGCATTGTAGATATTTCCATCTTTATACAGATGGCGGTGTAGATATTTCCATGTTTATATAGATGGTGATGTAGATATTACCATGTTTATACAGATAGCGGTGTAGATATTTCCATATTTATACAGATCGTGGTGAAGATATTTCCATGTTTATACAGATCGCGGTGTAGATATTTCCATGTTTATACAGATAGCGGTGTAGATATTTCCATGTTTTTACAGATATTGGTGTAGATATTTCCATGTTTACACAGATTGCGGTGTAGATATTTCCATCTTTCTACAGACGGCATTGTAGATATTTCCATGTTTATTGAGATGGCGGTGTAGGTATTTCCATGTTTATATAGATGGTGGTGTAGATATTACAATGTTTATACAGATAGTGGTGTAGATATTTCCATGTTTATACAGATCGTGGTGTGGATATTTCCATGTTTATACAGATCGCGGTTTAGATATTTCCATGTTTATACAGATCGCGGTGTAGATATTTCCATGTTTATACAGATAGCGGTGTAGATATTTCCATGTTTATACAGATCGTGGTGAAGATATTTCCATGTTTATACAGATCGCGGTGTAGATATTTCCATGTTTATACAGATCGCGGTGTAGATATTTCCATGTTTATACAGATAGCGGTGTATATATTTCCATGTTTTTACAGATATTGGTGTAGATATTTCCATGTTTACACAGATTGCGGTGTAGATATTTCCATCTTTCTACAGATGGCATTGTAGATATTTCCATGATTATAGAGATGGCGGTGTAGATATTTCCATGTTTATACATATAGCGGTGTAGATATTTCCATGTTTATACAGATCGTGGTGAAGATATTTCCATGTTTATACAGATCGCGGTGTAGATATTTCCATGTTTATACAGATCACGGTGTAGATATTTCCTTGTTTATACAAATAGCGGTGTAGTTATTTCCATGTTTATACAGATAGCGGTGTAAATATTTCCATGTATATACAGATGGCTGTGTAGATATTTCCATGTTTATACAGATGGCTGTGTAGATATTTCCATGTTTATACAGATGACTTTGTAGGTATTTCCATTTTTATACAGATGGCGTTGTAGATATTTCCATGTTTATAGAGATAGCTGTGCAGATACTTCCATGTTTATACAGATAGCGGTGTAGATATATCCATGTTTATACAGATCGCGGTGTAGATATTTCCATGTTTATGCAGATCGCGGTGTAGATATTTCGATGTTTATACAGATAGCGGTGTAGATATTTCCATGTTTTTACAGATATTGGTGTAGATATTGCCATGTTTACACAGATTGCGGTGTAGATATTTCCATCTTTCTACAGATGGCATTGTAGATATTTCCATGATTATACAGATGGCGGTGTAGATATTTCCATGTTTATATAGATGATGGTGTAGATATTAACATGTTTATACAGATAGCGATGTAGATATTTCCATGTTTATACAGATCGTGGTGAAGCTATTTCCATGTTTATACAGATCGCGGTGTAGATATTTCCATGTTTATACAGATAACGGTGTAGATATTTCCATGTTTATACAGATCGTGGTGAAGATATTTCCATGTTTATACAGATAGCGGTGTAGATATTTCCATGTTTTTACAGATATTGGTGTAGATATTTCCATGTTTACACAGATTGCGGTGTAGATATTTCCATCTTTCTACTGATGGCATTGTAGATATTTCCATGTTTATACAGATGGCGGTGTAGATATTTCCATGTTTACATAGATGGTGGTGAAGATATTACAATGTTTATACAGATAGCGGTGTAGATATTTCCATGTTTATACAGATCGTGGTGAAGATATTTCCATGTTTATACAGACCGCGGTGTAGATATTTCCATGTTTATACAGATAGCGGTGTAGATATTTCCATGTTATTACAGATCGTGGTGAAGCTATTTCCATGTTTATACAGATCGCGGTGTAGATATTTCCATGTTTATACAGATAGCGGTGTAGATATATCCATGTTTATACAGATCGCAGTGTAGATATTTCCATGTTTATACAGATCGCGGTGTAATTTCCATGTTTATACAGATAGCGGTGTAGATATTTCCATGTTTTTACAGATATTGGTGTAGATATTTCCATGTTTACACAGATTGCGGTGTAGATATTTCCATCTTTCTACAGATGGCATTGTAGATATTTCCATCTTTATACAGATAGCGGTGTAGATATTTCCATGTTTATACAGATAGCGGTGTAGATATTTCCATTTTTATACAGATATCGGTGTAGATATTTCCATTTTTATACAGATGGCAGTGTAGATATTTCCATGTTTATAGAGATGTCGGTGTAGATATTTCCATGTTCATTGAGATAGCTGTGTAGATATATCCATGTTCATAGAGATAGCAGTGAGGATATTTCCATGTTTATACAGATAGTAGTGTAGATATTTCCATTTTTATAGAGATAGCGGTTTTGATATTTCATATTTATACAGATAGAGGTGTAGATATTTCCATGTTTATACAGATTGCGGTGTAGATATTTCCATGTTTATACAGATCGTGGTGAAGATATTTCCATGTTTATACAGATCGCGGTGTAGATATTTCCATGTTTATACAGATCGCAGTGTAGATATTTCCATGTTTATACAGATAGCGGTGTATATATTTCCATGTTTATACAGATAGCGGTGTAGATATTTCCATGTTTATACAGATGGCAGTGTAGATATTTCCATGTTTATAGAGATGGCGGTGTAGATATTTCCACGTTCATTGAGATAGCGGTGTAGATATATCCATGTTCATAGAGATAGCAGTGAGTATATTTCCATGTTTATACAGATAGCAGTGTAGATATTTCCATTTTTATAGAGATAGCGGTTTTGATATTTCATATTTATACAGATAGAGGTGTAGTTATTTCCATGTTTATAGAGATAGCGGTGTAGATATTTCCATATTTCTACAGATGACTGTGTAGATATTTCCATGTTTGTACAGATATCAGTGTAGATATTTCCATGTTTATAGAGATAGCGGTTTAGATATTTTCATGTTTATACAGATTGCGGTGGAGATATGTCAATGTTTATACAGATAGCAATGGATATATTTCCATGTTAATACACATAGCAGTGTAGATATTTCCATGTTTATACGATCACGGTGTAGATATTTCCATGTTTATACAGATCATGTTGTAGATATTTCCATGTTTATACAGATCACGGTGTTGATATTACCATGTTTATAAGGATAGAGGTGCAAATATTTCCACATTTATGCAGATAGCGGTTTAGTTATTAGCAGGTTTATACAGATAGTGGTGTAGATATTTCCATGTATAAACAGATGTCTGTGTATATATTTCCATGTTTATACAGATGGAGGTGTAGATATTTCCTTGTTTATACAAATAGCGGTGTAGTTATTTCCATGTTTATACAGATCACGGTGTAGATATTTCCTTGTTTATACAAATAGCGGTGTAGATATTTCCAAGTTTATACAGATCACGGTGTAGATATTTCCTTGTTTATACTAATAGCGGTGTAGTTATTTCCATGTTTATACAAATAGCGGTGTAGATATTTCCATGTATATACAGATGGCTGTGTAGATATTTCCATGTTTATACAGATGGCTGTGTAGATATTTCCATGTTTATACAGATGACTTTGTAGGTATTTATATTTTTATACAGATGGCGGTGAACATATTTCCATGTTTATAGAGATAGCTGTGTAGATATTTCCATGTTTATAGAAATAGCAGTGTAGATATATCCATGTTTATACAGATCGCGGTGTAGATATTTCCATGTTTATATAGAACGCGGTGTAGATATTTCCATGTTTATACAGATAGCGGTGTAGATATTTCCATGTTTTTACAGATATTGGTGTAGATATTTCCATGTTTACACAGATTGCGGTGTAGATATTTCCATCTTTCTACAGATGGCATTGTAGATATTTCCATGTTTATACAGATAGCGGTGTAGATATTTCCATGTTTATACAGATCGTGGTGAAGATATTTCCATGTTTATACAGATCGCGGTGTAGATATTTCCATGTTTATACAGATCGCGGTGTAGATATTTCCATGTTTATACAGATAGCGGTGTATATATTTCCATGTTTTTACAGATATTGGTGTAGATATTTCCATGTTTACACAGATTGCGGTGTAGATATTTCCATCTTTCTACAGATGGCATTGTAGATATTTCCATGATTATAGAGATGGCGGTGTAGATATTTCCATGTTTATACAGATAGCGGTGTAGATATTTCCATGTTTATACAGATCGTGGTGAAGATATTTCCATGTTTATACAGATCGCGGTGTAGATATTTCCATGTTTATACAGATCACGGTGTAGATATTTCCTTGTTTATACAAATAGCGGTGTAGTTATTTCCATGTTTATACAGATAGCGGTGTAAATATTTCCATGTATATACAGATGGCTGTGTAGATATTTCCATGTTTATACAGATGGCTGTGTAGATATTTCCATGTTTATACAGATGACTTTGTAGGTATTTCCATTTTTATACAGATGGCGTTGTAGATATTTCCATGTTTATAGAGATAGCTGTGCAGATACTTCCATGTTTATACAGATAGCGGTGTAGATATATCCATGTTTATACAGATCACGGTGTAGATATTTCCATGTTTATGCAGATCGCGGTGTAGATATTTAGATGTTTATACAGATAGCGGTGTAGATATTTCCATGTTTTTACAGATATTGGTGTAGATATTTCCATGTTTACACAGATTGCGGTGTAGATATTTCCATCTTTCTACAGATGGCATTGTAGATATTTCCATGATTATACAGATGGCTGTGTAGATATTTCCATGTTTATATAGATGGTGGTGTTGATATTAACATGTTTATACAGATAGCGATGTAGATATTTCCATGTTTATACAGATCGTGGTGAAGCTATTTCCATGTTTATACAGATCGCGGTGTAGATATTTCCATGTTTATACAGATAACGGTGTAGATATTTCCATGTTTATACAGATCGTGGTGAAGATATTTCCATGTTTATACAGATAGCGGTGTAGATATTTCCATGTTTTTACAGATATTGGTGTAGATATTTCCATGTTTACACAGATTGCGGTGTAGATATTTCCATCTTTCTACTGATGGCATTGTAGATATTTCCATGTTTATACAGATGGCGGTGTAGATATTTCCATGTTTACATAGATGGTGGTGAAGATATTACAATGTTTATACAGATAGCGGTGTAGATATTTCCATGTTTATACAGATCGTGGTGAAGATATTTCCATGTTTATACAGACCGCGGTGTAGATATTTCCATGTTTATACAGACAGCGGTGTAGATATTTCCATGTTTATACAGATCGCGGTGAAGCTATTTCCATGTTTATACAGATCGCGGTGTAGATATTTCCATGTTTATACAGATAGCGGTGTAGATATATCCATGTTTATACAGATCGCGGTGTAGATATTTCCATGTTTATACAGATCGCGGTGTAATTTCCATGTTTATACAGATAGCGGTGTAGATATTTCCATGTTTTTACAGATATTGGTGTAGATATTTCCATGTTTACACAGATTGCGGTGTAGATATTTCCACCTTTCTACAGATGGCATTGTAGATATTTCCATCTTTATACAGATGGCGGTGTAGATATTTCCATGTTTATATAGATGGTGATGTAGATATTACCATGTTTATACAGATAGCGGTGTAGATATTTCCATATTTATACAGATCGTGGTGAAGATATTTCCATGTTTATACAGATCGCGGTGTAGATATTTCCATGTTTATACAGATAGCGGTGTAGATATTTCCATGTTTATACAGATCGTGGTGAAGATATTTCCATGTTTATACAGATCGCGGTGTAGATATTTCCATGTTTTTACAGATATTGGTGTAGATATTTCCATGTTTACACAGATTGCGGTGTAGATATTTCCATCTTTCTACAGACGGCATTGTAGATATTTCCATGTTTATTCAGATGGCGGTGTAGGTATTTCCATGTTTATATAGATGGTGGTGTAGATATTACAATGTTTATACAGATAGTGGTGTAGATATTTCCATGTTTTTACAGATCGCGGTGTGGATATTTCCATGTTTATACAGATCGCGGTGTAGATATTTCCATGTTTATACAGATCGCGGTGTAGATATTTCCATGTTTATACAGATAGCGGTGTAGATATTTCCATGTTTATACAGATCGTGGTGAAGATATTTCCATGTTTATACAGATCGCGGTGTAGATATTTCCATGTTTATACAGACCGCGGTGTAGATATTTCCATGTTTATACAGATCGCGGTGTAGATATTTCCATGTTTATACAGATAGCGGTGTAGATATTTCCATGTTTTTACAGATATTGGTGTAGATATTTCCATGTTTACACAGATTGCGGTGTAGATATTTCCATCTTTCTACAGATGGCATTGTAGATATTTCCATGATTATAGAGATGGTGGTGTAGATATTTCCATGTTTATATAGATGGTGGTGTAGATATTACCATGTTTATACAGATAGCGGTGTAGATATTTCCATGTTTATACAGATAGCGGTGTAGATATTTCCATTTTTATACAGATGGCAGTGTAGATATTTCCATGTCTATAGAGATGTCGGTGTAGATATTTCCATGTTCATTGAGATAGCTGTGTAGATATATCCATGTTCATAGAGATAGCAGTGAGGATATTTCCATGTTTATAAAGATAGCAGTGTAGATATTTCCATTTTTATAGAGATAGCAGTTTTGATATTTCATATTTATACAGATAGAGGTGTAGATATTTCCATGCTTATACAGATTGCGGTGTAGATATTTCCATGTTTATACAGATCGTGGTGAAGATATTTCCATGTTTATACAGATCGCGGTGTAGATATTTCTATGTTTATACAGATCGCAGTGTAGATATTTCCATGTTTATACAGATAGCGGTGTATATATTTCCATGTTTATACAGATGGCGGTGTTGATATTTCCATGTTTATACAGATGGCATTGTAGATATTTCCATCTTTATACAGATGGCGGTGTAGATATTTCCATGTTTATATAGATGGTGATGTAGATATTACCATGTTTATACAGATAGCGGTGTAGATATTTCCATATTTATACAGATCGTGGTGAAGATATTTCCATGTTTATACAGATCGCGGTGTAGATATTTCCATGTTTATACAGATAGCGGTGTAGATATTTCCATGTTTTTACAGATATTGGTGTAGATATTTCCATGTTTACACAGATTGCGGTGTAGATATTTCCATCTTTCTACAGACGGCATTGTAGATATTTCCATGTTTATTGAGATGGCGGTGTAGGTATTTCCATGTTTATATAGATGGTGGTGTAGATATTACAATGTTTATACAGATAGTGGTGTAGATATTTCCATGTTTATACAGATCGTGGTGTGGATATTTCCATGTTTATACAGATCGCGGTTTAGATATTTCCATGTTTATACAGATCGCGGTGTAGATATTTCCATGTTTATACAGATAGCGGTGTAGATATTTCCATGTTTATACAGATCGTGGTGAAGATATTTCCATGTTTAAAGAGATCGCGGTGTAGATATTTCCATGTTTATACAGATCGCGGTGTAGATATTTCCATGTTTATACAGATAGCGGTGTATATATTTCCATGTTTTTACAGATATTGGTGTAGATATTTCCATGTTTACACAGATTGCGGTGTAGATATTTCCATCTTTCTACAGATGGCATTGTAGATATTTCCATGATTATAGAGATGGCGGTGTAGATATTTCCATGTTTATACAGATAGCGGTGTAGATATTTCCATGTTTATACAGATCGTGGTGAAGATATTTCCATGTTTATACAGATCGCGGTGTAGATATTTCCATGTTTATACAGATCACGGTGTAGATATTTCCTTGTTTATACAAATAGCGGTGTAGTTATTTCCATGTTTATACAGATAGCGGTGTAAATATTTCCATGTATATACAGATGGCTGTGTAGATATTTCCATGTTTATACAGATGGCTGTGTAGATATTTCCATGTTTATACAGATGACTTTGTAGGTATTTCCATTTTTATACAGATGGCGTTGTAGATATTTCCATGTTTATAGAGATAGCTGTGCAGATACTTCCATGTTTATACAGATAGCGGTGTAGATATATCCATGTTTATACAGATCGCGGTGTAGATATTTCCATGTTTATGCAGATCGCGGTGTAGATATTTCGATGTTTATACAGATAGCGGTGTAGATATTTCCATGTTTTTACAGATATTGGTGTAGATATTGCCATGTTTACACAGATTGCGGTGTAGATATTTCCATCTTTCTACAGATGGCATTGTAGATATTTCCATGATTATACAGATGGCGGTGTAGATATTTCCATGTTTATATAGATGATGGTGTAGATATTAACATGTTTATACAGATAGCGATGTAGATATTTCCATGTTTATACAGATCGTGGTGAAGCTATTTCCATGTTTATACAGATCGCGGTGTAGATATTTCCATGTTTATACAGATAACGGTGTAGATATTTCCATGTTTATACAGATCGTGGTGAAGATATTTCCATGTTTATACAGATAGCGGTGTAGATATTTCCATGTTTTTACAGATATTGGTGTAGATATTTCCATGTTTACACAGATTGCGGTGTAGATATTTCCATCTTTCTACTGATGGCATTGTAGATATTTCCATGTTTATACAGATGGCGGTGTAGATATTTCCATGTTTACATAGATGGTGGTGAAGATATTACAATGTTTATACAGATAGCGGTGTAGATATTTCCATGTTTATACAGATCGTGGTGAAGATATTTCCATGTTTATACAGACCGCGGTGTAGATATTTCCATGTTTATACAGATAGCGGTGTAGATATTTCCATGTTATTACAGATCGTGGTGAAGCTATTTCCATGTTTATACAGATCGCGGTGTAGATATTTCCATGTTTATACAGATAGCGGTGTAGATATATCCATGTTTATACAGATCGCAGTGTAGATATTTCCATGTTTATACAGATCGCGGTGTAATTTCCATGTTTATACAGATAGCGGTGTAGATATTTCCATGTTTTTACAGATATTGGTGTAGATATTTCCATGTTTACACAGATTGCGGTGTAGATATTTCCATCTTTCTACAGATGGCATTGTAGATATTTCCATCTTTATACAGATGGCGGTGTAGATATTTCCATGTTTATATAGATGGTGATGTAGATATTACCATGTTTATACAGATAGCGGTGTAGATATTTCCATATTTATACAGATCGTGGTGAAGATATTTCCATGATTATACAGATCGCGGTGTAGATATTTCCATGTTTATACTGATAGCGGTGTAGATATTTCCATGTTTATACAAATCGTGGTGAAGATATTTCCATGTTTATACAGATAGCGGTGTAGATATTTCCATGTTTTTACAGATATTGGTGTAGATATTTCCATGTTTACACAGATTGCGGTGTAGATATTTCCATCTTTCTACAGACGGCATTGTAGATATTTCCATGTTTATTCAGATGGCGGTGTAGGTATTTCCATGTTTATATAGATGGTGGTGTAGATATTACAATGTTTATACAGATAGTGGTGTAGATATTTCCATGTTTATACAGATCGTGGTGTGGATATTTCCATGTTTATACAGATCACGGTGTAGATATTTCCATGTTTATACAGATCGCGGTGTAGATATTTCCATGTTTATACAGATCGTGGTGTGGATATTTCCATGTTTATACAGATCGCGGTGCAGATATTTCCATGTTTATACAGATCGCGGTGTAGATATTTCCATGTTTATACAGATAGCGGTGTAGATACTTCCATGTTTATACAGATAGCGGTGTAGATATATCCATGTTTATACAGATCGCGGTGTAGATATTTCCATGTTTATGCAGATCGCGGTGTAGATATTTCGATGTTTATACAGATAGCGGTGTAGATATTTCCATGTTTTTACAGATATTGGTGTAGATATTTCCATGTTTACACAGATTGCGGTGTAGATATTTCCATGTTTATACAGATAGCGGTGTAGATATTTCCATGTTTATACAGATCGTGGTGAAGATATTTCCATGTTTATACAGATCGCGGTGTAGATATTTCCATGTTTATACAGATCGCGGTGTAGATATTTCCATGTTTATACAGATAGCGGTGTATATATTTCCATGTTTTTACAGATATTGGTGTAGATATTTCCATGTTTACACAGATTGCGGTGTAGATATTTCCATCTTTCTACAGATGGCATTGTAGATATTTCCATGATTATAGAGATGGCGGTGTAGATATTTCCATGTTTATACAGATACCGGTGTAGATATTTCCATGTTTATACAGATCTTGGTGAAGATATTTCCATGTTTATACAGATCGCGGTGTAGATATTTCCATGTTTATACAGATCACGGTGTAGGTATTTCCTTGTTTATACAAATAGCGGTGTAGTTATTTCCATGTTTATACAGATAGCGGTGTAAATATTTCCATGTATATACAGATGGCTGTGTAGATATTTCCATGTTTATACAGATGGCTGTGTAGATATTTCCATGTTTATACAGATGACTTTGTAGGTATTTCCATTTTTATACAGATGGCGTTGTAGATATTTCCATGTTTATAGAGATAGCTGTGCAGATACTTCCATGTTTATACAGATAGCGGTGTAGATATATCCATGTTTATACAGATCGCGGTGTAGATATTTCCATGTTTATGCAGATCGCGGTGTAGATATTTCGATGTTTATACAGATAGCGGTGTAGATATTTCCATGTTTTTACAGATATTGGTGTAGATATTTCCATGTTTACACAGACTGCGGTGTAGATATTTCCATCTTTCTACAGATGGCATTGTAGATATTTCCATGATTATACAGATGGCGGTGTAGATATTTCCATGTTTATATAGATGGTGGTGTAGATATTAACATGTTTATACAGATAGCGATGTAGATATTTCCATGTTTATACAGATCGTGGTGAAGCTATTTCCACGTTTATACAGATCGCGGTTTAGATATTTCCATGTTTATACAGATAACGGTGTAGATATTTCCATGTTTATACAGATCGTGGTGAAGATATTTCCATGTTTATACAGATAGCGGTATAGATATTTCCATGTTTTTACAGATATTGGTGTAGATATTTCCATGTTTACACAGATTGCGGTGTAGATATTTCCATCTTTCTACTGATGGCATTGTAGATATTTCCATGTTTATACAGATGGCTGTGTAGATATTTCCATGTTTACATAGATGGTGGTGAAGATATTACAATGTTTATACAGATAGCGGTGTAGATATTTCCATGTTTATACAGATCGTGGTGAAGACATTTCCATGTTTATACAGACCGCGGTGTAGATATTTCCATGTTTATACAGATAGCGGTGTAGATATTTCCATGTTTATACAGATAGCGGTGTAGATATATCCATGTTTATACAGATCGCAGTGTAGATATTTCCATGTTTATACAGATAGCGGTGTAGATATTTCCATGTTTTTACAGATATTGGTGTAGATATTTCCATGTTTACACAGATTGCGGTGTAGATATTTCCATCTTTCTACAGATGGCATTGTAGATATTTCCATCTTTATACAGATGGCGGTGTAGATATTTCCATGTTTATATAGATGGTGATGTAGATATTACCATGTTTATACAGATAGCGGTGTAGATATTTCCATATTTATACATATCGTGGTGAAGATATTTCCATGATTATACAGATCGCGGTGTAGATATTTCCATGTTTATACAGATAGCGGTGTAGATATTTCCATGTTTATACAAATCGTGGTGAAGATATTTCCATGTTTATACAGATAGCGGTGTAGATATTTCCATGTTTTTACAGATATTGGTGTAGATATTTCCATGTTTACACAGATTGCGGTGTACATATTTCCATCTTTCTACAGACGGCATTGTAGATATTTCCATGTTTATTCAGATGGCGGTGTAGGTATTTCCATGTTTATATAGATGGTGGTGTAGATATTACAATGTTTATACAGATAGTGGTGTAGATATTTCCATGTTTATACAGATCGTGGTGTGGATATTTCCATGTTTATACAGATCACGGTGTAGATATTTCCATGTTTATACAGATCGCGGTGTAGATATTTCCATGTTTATACAGATCGTGGTGTGGATATTTCCATGTTTATACAGATCGCGGTGCAGATATTTCCATGTTTATACAGATCGCGGTGCAGATATTTCCATGTTTATACAGACCGCGGTGTAGATATTTCCATGTTTATACAGATAGCGGTGTAGATACTTCCATGTTTATACAGATAGCCTTGTAGATATATCCATGTTTATACAGATCGCGGTGTAGATATTTCCATGTTTATGGAGATCGCGGTGTAGATATTTCGATGTTTATACAGATAGCGGTGTAGATATTTCCATGTTTTTACAGATATTGGTGTAGATATTTCCATGTTTACACAGATTGCGGTGTAGATATTTCCATCTTTCTACAGATGGCATTGTAGATATTTCCATGATTATACAGATGGCGGTGTAGATATTTCCATGTTTATATAGATGGTGGTGTAGATATTAACATGTTTATACAGATAGCGATGTAGATATTTCCATGTTTATACAGATCGTGGTGAAGCTATTTCCATGTTTATACAGATCGCGGTGTAGATATTTCCATGTTTATACAGATAACGGTGTAGATATTTCCATGTTTATACAGATCGTGGTGAAGATATTTCCATGTTTATACAGATAGCGGTGTAGATATTTCCATGTTTTTACAGATATTGGTGTAGATATTTCCATGTTTACACAGATTGCGGTGTAGATATTTCCATCTTTCTACTGATGGCATTGTAGATATTTCCATGTTTATACAGATGGCGGTGTAGATATTTCCATGTTTACATAGATGGTCGTGAAGATATTACAATGTTTATACAGATAGTGGTGTAGATATTTCCATGTTTATACAGATCGTGGTGAAGATATTTCCATGTTTATACAGACCGCGGTGTAGATATTTCCATGTTTATACAGATAGCGGTGTAGATATTTCCATGTTTATACAGATCGTTGTGAAGCTATTTCCATGTTTATACAGATCGCGGTGTAGATATTTCCATGTTTATACAGATAGCGGTGTAGATATATCCATGTTTATACAGATCGCAGTGTAGATATTTCCATGTTTATACAGATCGCGGTGTAGATATTTCCATGTTTATGCAGATCGCGGTGTAGATATTTCGATGTTTATACAGATAGCGGTGTAGATATTTCCATGTTTTTACAGATATTGGTGTAGATATTTCCATGTTTACACAGATTGCGGTGTAGATATTTCCATCTTTCTACAGATGGCATTGTAGATATTTCCATCTTTATACAGATGGCGGTGTAGATATTTCCATGTTTATATAGATGGTGATGTAGATATTACCATGTTTATACAGATAGCGGTGTAGATATTTCCATATTTATACAGATCGTGGTGAAGATATTTCCATGTTTCTACAGATCGCAGTGTAGATATTTCCATGTTTATACAGATAGCGGTGTAGATATTTCCATGTTTATACAAATCGTGGTGAAGATATTTCCATGTTTATACAGATAGCGGTGTAGATATTTCCATGTTTTTACAGATATTGGTGTAGATATTTCCATGTTTACACAGATTGCGGTGTAGATATTTCCATCTTTCTACAGACGGCATTGTAGGTATTTCCATGGTTATTCAGATGGCGGTGTAGGTATTTCCATGTTTATATAGGTGGTGGTGTAGATATTACAATGTTTATACAGATAGTGGTGTAGATATTTCCATGTTTATACAGATCGTGTTGTGGATATTTCCAAGTTTATACAGATCGCGGTGTAGATATTTCCATGTTTATACAGATCGCGGTGTAGATATTTCCATGTTTATACAGATAGCGGTGTAGATATTTCCATGTTTATACAGATCGTGGTGAAGATATTTCCATGTTTATATAGATCGCGGTGTAGATATTTCCATGTTTATACAGATCGCGGTGTAGATATTTCCATGTTTATACAGATAGCGGTGTATATATTTCCATGTTTTTACAGATATTGGTGTAGATATTTCCATGTTTACAGAGATTGCGGTGTAGATATTTCCATCTTTCTACAGATGGCATTGTAGATATTTCCATGATTATAGAGATGGCGGTGTAGATATTTCCATGTTTATACAGATAGCGGTGTAGATATTTCCATGTTTATACAGATCGCGGTGTAGATATTTCCATGTTTATGCAGATCGCGGTGTAGATATTTCGATGTTTATACAGATAGCGGTGTAGATATTTCCATGTTTTTACAGATATTGGTGTAGATATTTCCATGTTTACACAGATTGCGGTGTAGATATTTCCATCTTTCTACAGATGGCATTGTAGATATTTCCATGATTATACAGATGGCGGTGTAGATATTTCCATGTTTATATACATGGTGGTGTAGATATTAACATGTTTATACAGATAGTGATGTAGATATTTCCATGTTTATACAGACAGCGGTGTAGATATTTCCATTTTTATACAGATGGCCGTGTAGATATTTCCATGTTTATAGAGATGTCGGTGCAGATATTTCCATGTTCATTGAGATAGCTGTGTAGATATATCCATGTTCATAGAGATAGCAGTGAGTATATTTCCATGTTTATACAGATAGCAGTGTAGACATTTCCATTTTTATAGAGATAGCGGTTTAGATGTTTCATATTTATACAGATAGAGGTGTAGATATTTCCATGTTTATACAGATTGCGGTGTAGATATTTCCATGTTTATAGAGATGTCGGTGTAGATATTTCCATGTTCATTGAGATAGCTGTGTAGATATATCCATGTTCATAGAGATAGCAGTGAGTATATTTCCATGTTTATACAGATAGCAGTGTAGACATTTCCATTTTTATAGAGATAGCGGTTTAGATATTTCCATGTTTATACAGATGGCTGTTTAGATATTTCCATGTTTATACAGATGACTTTGTAGGTATTTCCATTTTTATACAGATGGCGTTGTAGATATTTCCATGTTTATAGAGATCGCTGTGCAGATATTTCCATGTTTATACAGATAGCGGTGTAGATATATCCATGTTTATACAGATCGCGGTGTAGATATTTCCATGTTTATGCAGATCGCGGTGTAGATATTTCGATGTTTATACAGATAGCGGTGTAGATATTTCCATGTTTTTACTGATATTGGTGTAGATATTTCCATGTTTACACAGATTGCGGTGTAGATATTTCCATCTTTCTACAGATGGCATTGTAGATATTTCCATGATTATACAGATGGCGGTGTAGATATTTCCATGTTTATATACATGGTGGTGTAGATATTAACATGTTTATACAGATAGTGATGTAGATATTTCCATGTTTATACAGACAGCGGTGTAGATATTTCCATTTTTATACAGATGGCAGTGTAGATATTTCCATGTTTATAGAGATGTCGGTGTAGATATTTCCATGTTCATTGAGATAGCTGGGTAGATATATCCATGTTCATAGAGATAGCAGTGAGTATATTTCCATGTTTATACAGATAGCAGTGTAGACATTTCCATTTTTATAGAGATAGCGGTTTAGATATTTCATATTTATACAGATAGAGGTGTAGATATTTCCATGTTTATACAGATTGCGGTGTAGATATTTCCATGTTTATACAGATCGTGGTGAAGATATTTCCATGTTTATACAGATCGCGGTGTAGATATTTCTATGTTTATAGAGATCGCAGTGTAGATATTTCCAGGTTTATACAGATAGCGGTGTATATATTTCCATGTTTATACAGATAGCGGTGTAGATATTTCCATGTTTATACAGATGGCAGTGTAGATATTTCCATGTTTATAGAGATGGCGGTGTAGATATTTCCACGTTCAGTGAGATAGCGGTGTAGATATATCCATGTTCATAGAGATAGCAGTGAGGATATTTCCATGTTTATACAGATAGCAGTGTAGATATTTCCATTTTTATAGAGATAGTGGTTTTGATATTCCATATTTATACAGATAGAGGTGTAGTTATTTCCGTGTTTACATAGATAGCGGTGTAGATATTTCCATATTTCTACAGATGATTGTGTAGATATTTCCATGTTTGTACAGATGGCAGTGTAGATATTTCCATGTTTATAGAGATAGCGGTGTAGATATTTTCATGTTTATTCAGATTTCGGAGGAGATATGTCAATGTTTATACAGATAGCAATGGATATATTTCCACGTTAATACACATAGCAGTGTAGATATTTCCATGTTTATACAGATCACGGTGTAGATATTTCCATGTTTATACAGATCATGTTGTAGATATTTCCATGTTTATACAGATCGCGGTGTTGATATTACCATGTTTATAAGGATAGAGTTGCAAATATTTCCACATTTATGCAGATAGCGGTTTAGTTATTAGCATGTTTATACAGATAGCGGTGTAGATATTTCCATGTTTATACAGATCGCGGTGTAGATATTTCCATGTTTATACAGATAGCGGTGTAGATATTTCCATGTTTTTACAGATATTGGTGTAGATATTTCCATGTTTACACAGATTGCGGTGTAGATATTTCCATCTTTCTACAGATGGCATTGTAGATATTTCCATGATTATACAGATGGCGGTGTAGATATTTCCATGTTTATATAGATGGTGGTATAGATATTAACATGTTTATACAGATAGCGGTGTAGATATTTCCATGTTTATACAGACAGCGGTGTAGATATTTCCATTTTTATACAGATGGCAGTGTAGATATTTCCATGTTTATAGAGATGTCGGTGTAGATATTTCCATGTTCAGTGAGATAGCTGTGGAGATATATCCATGTTCATAGAGATAGCAGTGAGTATATTTCCATGTTTATACAGATAGCAGTGTAGACATTTCCATTTTTATAGAGATAGCGGTTTAGATATTTCATATTTATACAGATAGAGGTGTAGATATTTCCATGTTTATACAGATTGCGGTGTAGATATTTCCATGTTTATACAGATCGTGGTGAAGATATTTCCATGTTTATACAGATCGCGGTGTAGATATTTCTATGTTTATAGAGATCGCAGTGTAGATATTTCCAGGTTTATATAGATAGCGGTGTATATATTTCCATGTTTATACAGATAGCGGTGTAGATATTTCCATGTTTATACAGATGGCAGTGTAGATATTTCCATGTTTATAGAGATGGCGGTGTAGATATTTCCACGTTCATTGAGATAGCGGTGTAGATATATCCATGTTCATAGAGATAGCAGTGAGGATATTTCCATGTTTATACAGATAGCAGTGTAGATATTTCCATTTTTATAGAGATAGCGGTTTTGTTATTCCATATTTATACAGATAGAGGTGTAGTTATTTCCATGTTTATATAGATAGCGGTGTAGATATTTCCATATTTCTACAGATGACTGTGTAGATATTTCCATGTTTGTACAGATGGCAGTGTAGATATTTCCATGTTTATAGAGATAGCGGTGTAGATATTTTCATGTTTATTCAGATTTCGGAGGAGATATGTCAATGTTTATACAGATAGCAATGGATATATTTCCACGTTAATACACATAGCAGTGTAGATATTTCCATGTTTATACAGATCACGGTGTAGATATTTCCATGTTTATACAGATCATGTTGTAGATATTTCCATGTTTATACAGATCGCGGTGTTGATATTACCATGTTTATAAGGATAGAGTTGCAAATATTTCCACATTTATGCAGATAGCGGTTTAGTTATTAGCATGTTTATACAGATAGCGGTGTAGATATTTCCATGTATAAACAGATGTCTGTGTATATATTTCCATGTTTAAACAGATGGCGGTGTAGATATTTCCTTGTTTATACAAATAGCGGTGTAGTTATTTCCATGTTTATACAGATCACGGTGTAGTTATTTCCTTGTTTATACAAATAGCGGTGTAGTTATTTCCATGTTTATACAGATAGCGGTGTAGATATTTCCTTGTTTCTACAAATAGCGGTGTAGATATTTCCATGTTTATACAGATCACGGTGTAGATATTTCCTTGTTTATACAAATAGCGGTGTAGTTATTTCCATGTTTATACACATAGCGGTGTAGATATTTCCATGTATATACAGATGGCTGTGTAGATATTTCCATGTTTATACAGAAGGCTGTGTACATATTTCCATGTTTATAAAGATGACTTTGTAGGTATTTCCATGTTTATACAGATGGCTGTGTAGATATTTCCATGTTTATACAGATGACTTTGTAGGTATTTCCATTTTTATACAGATGGCGGTGAACATATTTCCATGTTTATAGAGATAGCTGTGTAGATATTTCCATGTTTATACAAATAGCAGTGTAGATATCTCCATGTTTATACAGAACGCGGTGTAGATATTTCCATGTTTATACAGATCGCGGTGTAGATATTTCCATGTTTATACAGATAGCGGTGTAGATATTTCCATGTTTTTACAGATACTGGTGTAGATATTTCCATGTTTACACAGATTGCGATGTAGATATTTCCATCTTTCTACAGATGGCATTGTAGATATTTCCATGTTTATACAGATGGCGGTGTATATATTTCCATGTTTATATAGATGGTGGTGTAGATATTACCATGTTTATACAGATAGCGGTGTAGATATTTCCATGTTTATACAGATCGTGGTGAAGCTATTTCCATGTTTATACAGATCGCGGTGTAGATATTTCCATGTTTATTCAGATAACGGTGTAGATATTTCCATGTTTATACAGATCGTGGTGAAGATATTTCCATGTTTATACAGATAGCGGTGTAGATATTTCCATGTTTTTACAGATATTGGTGTAGATATTTCCATGTTTACACAGATTGCGGTGTAGATATTTCCATCTTTCTACTGATGGCATTGTAGATATTTCCATGTTTATACAGATGGCGGTGTAGATATTTCCATGTTTACATAGATGGTGGTGAAGATATTACAATGTTTATACAGATAGCGGTGTAGATATTTCCATGTTTATACAGATCGTGGTGAAGATATTTCCATGTTTATACAGACCGCGGTGTATATATTTCCATGTTTATACAGATAGCGGTGTAGATATTTCCATGTTTATACAGATCGTGGTGAAGCTATTTCCATGTTTATACAGATCGCGGTGTAGATATTTCCATGTTTATACAGATAGCGGTGTAGATATATCCATGTTTATACAGATCGCAGTGTAGATATTTCCATGTTTATACAGATCGCGGTGTAATTTCCATGTTTATACAGATAGCGGTGTAGATATTTCCATGTTTTTACAGATATTGGTGTAGATATTTCCATGTTTACACAGATTGCGGTGTAGATATTTCCATCTTTCTACAGATGGCATTGTAGATATTTCCATCTTTATACAGATGGCGGTGTAGATATTTCCATGTTTATATAGATGGTGATGTAGATATTACCATGTTTATACAGATAGCGGTGTAGATATTTCCATATTTATACAGATCGTGGTGAAGATATTTCCATTTTTATACAGATCGCGGTGTAGATATTTCCATGTTTATACAGATAGCGGTGTAGATATTTCTATGTTTATAGAGATCGCAGGGTAGATATTTCCAGGTTTAGACAGATAGCGGTGTATATATTTCCATGTTTATACAGATAGCGGTGTAGATATTTCCATGTTTATACAGATGGCAGTGTAGATATTTCCATGTTTATAGAGATGGCGGTGTAGATATTTCCACGTTCATTGAGATAGCGGTGTAGATATATCCATGTTCATAGAGATAGCAGTGAGGATATTTCCATGTTTATACAGATAGCAGTGTAGATATTTCCATTTTTATAGAGATAGCGGTTTTGATATTCCATATTTATACAGATAGAGGTGTTGTTATTTCCATGTTTATATAGATAGCGGTGTAGATATTTCCATATTTCTACAGATGACTGTGTAGATATTTCCATGTTTGTACAGATGGCAGTGTAGATATTTCCATGTTTATAGAGATAGCGGTGTAGATATTTTCATGTTTATTCAGATTTCGGAGGAGATATGTCAATGTTTATACAGATAGCAATGGATATATTTCCACGTTAATACACATGGCAGTGTAGATATTTCCATGTTTATACAGATCACGGTGTAGATATTTCCATGTTTATACAGATCATGTTGTAGATATTTCCATGTTTATACAGATCGCGGTGTTGATATTACCATGTTTATAAGGATAGAGTTGCAAATATTTCCACATTAATGCAGACAGCGGTTTAGTTATTAGCATGTTTATACAGATAGCGGTGTAGATATTTCCATGTTTATACAGATCACGGTGTAGATATTTCCATGTTTATACAGATAGCGGTGTAGGTATTTCCATGTTTTTACTGATATTGGTGTAGATATTTCCATGTTTACACAGATTGCGGTGTAGATATTTCCATTTTTCTACAGATGGCATTGTAGATATTTCCATGATTATACAGATGGCGGTGTAGATATTTCCATGTTTATATAGATGGTGGTATAGATATTACCATGCTTATACAGATAGCGGTGTAGATATTTCCATGTTTATACAGATCACGGTGTAGATATTTCCTTGTTTATACAAATAGCGGTGTAGTTATTTCCATGTTTATACAGATAGCGGTGTAGATATTTCCTTGTTTCTACAAATAGCGGTGTAGTTATTTCCATGTTTATACAGATCACGGTGTAGATATTTCCTTGTTTATACAAATAGCGGTGTAGTTATTTCCATGTTTATACAAATAGCGGTGTAGATATTTCCATGTATATACAGATGGCTGTGTAGATATTTCCATGTTTATACAGATGGCTGTGTAGATATTTCCATGTTTATACAGATGACTTTGTAGGTATTTATATTTTTATACAGATGGCGGTGAACATATTTCCATGTTTATAGAGATAGCTGTGTAGATATTTCCATGTTTATACAAATAGCAGTGTAGATATATCCATGTTTATACAGATCGCGGTGTAGATATTTCCATGTTTATATATAACGCGGTGTAGATATTTCCATGTTTATACAGATAGCGGTGTAGATATTTCCATCTTTTTACAGATACTGGTGTAGATATTTCCATGTTTACACAGATTGCGGTGTAGATATTTCCATCTTTCTACAGATGGCATTGTAGATATTTCCATGTTTATACAGATGGCGGTGTAGATATTTCCATGTTTATATAGATGGTGGTGTAGATATTACCATGTTCATACAGATAGCGGTGTAGATATTTCCATGTTTATACAGATCGTGGTGAAGCTATTTCCATGTTTATACAGATCGCGGTGTAGATATTTCCATGTTTATACAGATGGCGGTGTAGATATTTCCATGTTTATATAGATGGTGGTATAGATATTACAATGTTTATACAGATAGCGGTGTAGATATTTCCATGTTTATACAGATCGTGGTGAAGATATTTCCATGTTTATACAGACCGCGGTGTAGATATTTCCATGTTTATACAGATAGCAGTGTAGATATTTCCATGTTTATACAGATCGTGGTGAAGCTATTTCCATGTTTATACAGATCGCGGTGTAGATATTTCCATGTTTATACAGATAGCGGTGTAGATATATCCATGTTTATACAGATCGCAGTGTAGATATTTCCATGTTTATACAGATCGCGGTGTAATGTACATGTTTATACAGATAGCGGTGTAGATATTTCCATGTTTTTACAGATAGTGGTGTAGATATTTCCATGTTTACACAGATTGCAGTGTAGATATTTCCATCTTTCTACAGATGGCATTGTAGATATTTCCATCTTTATACAGATGGCGGTGTAGATATTTCCATGTTTATATAGATGGTGATGTAGATATTACCATGTTTATACAGATAGCGGTGTAGATATTTCCATATTTATACAGATCGTGGTGAAGATATTTCCATGTTTATACAGATCGCGGTGTAGATATTTCCATGTTTATACAGATAGCGGTGTAGATATTTCCATGTTTATACAGATCGTGGTGAAGATATTTCCATGTTTATACAGATAGCGGTGTAGATATTTCCATGTTTTTACAGATATTGGTGTAGATATTTCCATGTTTACACAGATTGCGGTGTAGATATTTCCATCTTTCTACAGACGGCATTGTAGATATTTCCATGTTTATTCAGATGCCGGTGTAGGTATTTCCATGTTTATATAGATGGTGGTGTAGATATTACAATGTTTATACAGATAGCGGTGTAGATATTTCCATGTTTATACAGATCGTGGTGTGGATATTTCCATGTTTATACAGATCGCGGTGTAGATATTTCCGTGTTTATACAGATCGCGGTGTAGATATTTCCGTGTTTATACAGATAGCGGTGTAGATATTTCCATGTTTATACAGATCGTGGTGAAGATATTTCCATGTTTATACAGATCGCGGTGTAGATATTTCCATGTTTATACAGATCGCGGTGTAGATATTTCCATGTTTATACAGATAGCGGTGTACATATTTCCATGTTTTTACAGATATTGGTGTAGATATTTCCATGTTTACACAGATTGCGGTGTAGATATTTCCATCTTTCTACAGATGGCATTGTAGATATTTCCATGATTATAGAGATGGCGGTGTAGATATTTCCATGTTTATATAGATGGTGGTGTAGATATTACCATGTTTATACAGATAGCGGTGTAGATATTTCCATATTTATAGAGATAGCGGTGTAGATATTTCCATTTTTATACAGATGGCAGTGTAGATATTTCCATGTCTATAGAGATGTCGGTGTAGATATTTCCATGTTCATTGAGATAGCTGTGTAGATATATCCATGTTCATAGAGATAGCAGTGAGGATATTTCCATGTTTATAAAGATAGCAGTGTAGATATATCCATTTTTATAGAGATAGCAGTTTTGATATTTCATATTTATACAGATAGAGGTGTAGATATTTCCATGTTTATACAGATTGCGGTGTAGATATTTCCATGTTTATACAGATCGTGGTGAAGATATTTCCATGTTTATAGAGATCGCGGTGTAGATATTTCTATGTTTATACAGATCGCAGTGTAGATATTTCCATGTTTATACAGATAGCGGTGTATATATTTTCATGTTTATACAGGTAGCGGTGTAGATATTTCCATGTTTACAAAGATGGCGGTGTAGATATTTCCATGTTTATTGAGATAGCGTTGTAGACATTTCCAGGCTTATACAGATAGTGGTGTAGATATTTCCATGTTTATAGAGATAGCGGTGTAGATATTTCCATATTTATACATATAGCGGTGTAGATATTTCCATGTTTATAGTGATAGCGGTGTAGGAATTTCCATGTTTATAGTGATAGCGGTGTAGATATTTCCATGTTTATACGGATAGCGGTGTAGATATTTCCATGTTTATACGGATAGCGGTGTTGATATTTCCATGTTTATACAGATACCACTGTAGGTATTTCCATGCTAATACAGATAGCGATGTAGATATTTCCATGTTTATACAGATGGCTGTGTAGATATTTCCATCTTTATACAGACGGCAGTGTAGATATTTCCATGTTTATGCAGATGGTGGTGTTGATATTTCCGTGTTTACAGAGATAGCGGTGTAGATACTTCCATCTTTGCACAGATTGCGGTGTAGGTATTTCCATCTTTACACAGATAGTGGTGTAGATATTTCCATGTTTATACAGATAGCGGTGTAGGTATTTCCATGTTTATACAGATAGCGGTGTAGATATTTCCATTTTTATAGAGATAGCGGTCTTGATATTTCATATTTATACAGATAGAGTTGTAGTTATTTCCATGTTTATAGAGATAGCGGTGTAGATATTTCCATATTTCTACAGATGACTGTGTAGATATTTCCATGTTTGTACAGACGGCAGTGTAGATATTTCCATGTTTATGGAGATAGCGGTGTAGATATTTTCATGTTTATTCAGATTGCGGTGGAGATATGTCAATGTTTATACAGATAGCAATGGATATATTTCCACGTTAATACACATAGCAGTGTAGATATTTCCATGTTTATACAGATCACGGTGTAGATATTTCCATGTTTATACAGATCATGTTGTAGATATTTCCATGTTTATACAGATGGCGGTGTTGATATTATCATGTTTATAAGGATAGCGGTGCAAATATTTCCACATTTATGCAGATAGCGGTTTAGTTATTAGCATGTTTATACAGATAACGATGTAGTTATTTCCATGTATAAACAGATGTCTGTGTATATATTTCCATGTTTAAACAGATGGCGGTGTAGATATATCCTTGTTAATACAAATAGAGGTGTAGTTATTTCCATGTTTATACAGATCACGGTGTAGATATTTCCTTGTTTATACAAATAGCGGTGTGGTTATTTCCATGTTTATACAGATAGCGGTGTAGATATTTCCTTGTTTATACAAATAGCGGTGTAGATACTTCCATGTTTATACAGATCACGGTGTAGACATTTCCTTGTTTATACAAATAGCGGTGTAGCTATTTCCATGTTTATACAGATAGCGGTGTAGATATTTCCATGTATATACAGATGGTTGTGTAGATATTTCCATGTTTATACAGATGGCTGTGTAGATATTTCCATGTTTATACAGATGGCGGTGTAGATATTTCCATGTTTATACAGATCACGGTGTAGATATTTCCATGTTTATACAGATGGCGGTGTAGATATTTCCATGTTTATATAGATGGTGGTGTAGATATTACCATGTTTATACAGATAGCGGTGTAGATATTTCCATGTTTATACAGATCGTGGTGAAGATATTTCCATGTTTATACAGATCGCGGTGTAGATATTACCATGTTTATACAGATAGCGGTGTAGATATTTCCATGTTTATACAGATCGTGGTGAAGATATTTCCATGTTTATACAGATCGCGGTGTAGATATTTCCATGTTTATACAGATAGTGGTGTAGATATTTCCATGTTTACTCAGATCATGGTGAAGATATTTCCATGTTTATACAGACAGCGGTTTAGATATTTCCATATTTTTACAGATATTGGTGTAGATATTTCCATGATTACACAGATTGCAGTGTAGATAATTCCATCTTTCTACAGATGGCATTGTAGATATTTCCATGTTTATACAGATGGCGGTGTAGATATTTCCATGTTTACACAGATAGTGGTGTAGATATTTCCATGTTTATACAGATCGTGGTGAAGATATTTCCATGTTTATACAGATCGCGGTGTAGATATTTCCATGTTTATACAGATCCCTGTGTAGATATTTCCATGTTTATACAGATAGCGGTGTAGATATTTCCATGTTTTTACAGATAGCGGTGTAGATATTTCCATGTTTATACAGATGGCAGTGTAGATATTTCCATGTTTATAGAGATGGCGGTGTAGATATTTCCATGTTCATTGAGATAGCGGTGTAGATATATCCATGTTCATAGAGATAGCAGTGAGGATATTTCCATGTTTATACAGTTTGCAGTGTAGATATTTCCATTGTTATAGAGATAGCGGTTTTGATATTTCATATTTATACAGATAGAGGTGTAGATATTTCCATGTTTGTACAGATTGCGTTGTATATATTTCCATGTTTATACAGATCGTGGTGAAGATATTTCCATGTTTATACAGATCGCGGTGTTGATATTTCCATGTTTATACAGATCGCAGTGTAGATATTTCCATATTAATACAGATAGCGGTGTAGATATTTCCATGTTTATACAGATAACGCTGTAGATATTTTCATGTTTATACAGATGGCTGTGTAGATATTTCCATGTTTATACAGATGGCGGTTTAGATATTTCCATGTTTATAGAGATGGCGGTGTAGATACTTCCATGTTCATTGAGATAGCGGTGTAGATATATCCATGTTCATAGAGATAGCAGTGAGGATATTTCCATGTTTATACAGATAGCAGTGTAGATATTTCCATTTTTATAGAGATAGCGGTTTTGATATTTCATATTTAAACAGATAGAGGTGTAAATATTTCCATGTTTATACAGATTGCGGTGTAGATATTTCCATGTTTATACAGATAGCGGTGTAGATATTTCCACGTTTATACAGATGGCGGTGTAGGTATTTCCACCTTTCTACAAATGGCAGTGTAGATATTTCCATGTTTATAGAGATGGCGGTGTTGATATTTCCATGTTTACATAGATGGCAATGTAGTTATTTTCTTGTTTATGTAGATGGCGTTGTAGATATCTCCATGTTTAAAGAGATGGCGGCGTATATACTTCCATGTTGATGGAGACAGCGGTGTAGATATTTCCATGTTTATAGAATTAGCGGTGTAGTTATTTCCATGTTTATAGAGATAGCGGTGTAGATATTTCCATATTTCTACAGATGACTTTGTAGATATTTCCATGTTTATACAGATGTCAGTGGAGATATTTCCATGTTTATAGAGATAGCGGTGTAGATATTTTCATGTTTATTCAGATTGCGGTGGAGATATGTCAATGTTTATACAGATAGCAATGGAGATATTTCCACGTTAATATACATAGAAGTGTAGATATTTCCATGTTTATACAGATCGCGGTGTAGATATTTCCATGTTTATACAGATCATGTTGTAGATATTTCCTTGTTTATACAGATCACGGTGCTGATATTACCATGTTTATAGGGATAGCGGTGCAAATACTTCCACATTTATGCAGATAGCGGTTTAGTTATTAGCATGTTTATACAGATAGCGGTGTAGATATTTCCATGTATAAACAGATGTCTGTGTATATATTTCCATGTTTAAACAGATGGCGGTGTAGATATTTCCTTGTTTATACAAATAGCAGTGTAGTTATTTCCATGTTTATACAGATCACGGTGTAGATAATTCCTTGTTTACACAAATAGCGGTGTAGTTATTTCCATGTTTATACAGATAGCGGTGTAGATATTTCCTTGTTTATACAAATAGCGGTGTAGATATTTCCATGTTTATACAGATCACGTTGTAGATATTTCCTTGTTTATACAAATAGCGGTGTAGTTATTTCCATGTTTATACAGATAGCGGTGTAGATATTTCCATGTATATACAGATGGCTGTGTAGATATTTCCATGTTTATACAGATGGCTGTGTAGATATTTCCATGTTTATACAGATGACTTTGTAGGTATTTCCATTTTTATACAGATGGCGGTGTAGATATTTCCATGTTTATAGAGATAGCTTTGTAGATATTTCCATGTTTATACAGATAGCGGTGAAGATATATCCATGTTTATACAGATCGCAGTGTACATATTTCCATGTTTATACAGATCGCGGTGTAATTTTTTCCATGTTTATACTGATAGAGGTGTAGATATTTCCATGTGTTTACAGATATTGGTGTAGATATTTCCATGTTTACACAGATTGCGGTGTAGATATTTCCATCTTTCTACAGATGGCATTGTAGATATTTCCATGTTTATACAGATGGCGGTGTAGATATTTGCATGTTTATATAAATGGTGGTGTAGATATTACCATGTTTATACAGATAGCGGTGTAGATATTTCCATATTTATACAGATCGTGGTGAAGGTTTTTCCATGTTTATACAGATAGCGGTGTAGATATTTCCATGTTTATACAGATCGCGGTGTAGATATTTCCATATTTATACAGATAGCGGTGTAGATATTTCCATGTTTACACAGATAGCGGTGTAGATATTTCCATGTTTATACAGATGGCAGTGTAGATATTTCCATATTTATAGAGATGGCGGTGTAGATATTTCCATGTTCTTTGAGAAAGCGGTGTAGATATATCCATGTTCATAGAGATAGCAGTGAGGATATTTCCATGTTTATACAGATAGCAGTGTAGATATTTCCATTTTTATAGAGATAGCGGTTTTGATATTTCATATTTATACAGATAGAGGTGTAGATATTTCCATGTTTATACAGATTGCGGTGTAGATATTTCCATGTTTATACAGATCGTGGTGAAGGTATTTCCATGTTTATACAGATCGCGGTGTAGATATTTCCATGTTTATACAAATTGCAGTGTAGATATTTCCATGTTTATACAGATAGCGGTGTATATATTTCCATGTTTATACAGATAGCGGTGTTGATATTTCCATGTTTATACAGATGGCAGTGTAGATATTTCCATGTTTATAGAGATGGTGGTGTAAATATTTCCACGTTCATTGAGATAGCGGTGTAGATATGTACATGTTCATAGAGATAGCAGTGAGGATATTTCCATGTTTATACAGATAGCAGTGTAGATATTTCCATGTTTATAGAGATAGCGGTTTTGATATTTCATATTTATACAGATAGAGGTTTAGTTATTTCCATGTTTATAGAGATAGCGGTGTAGATATTTCCATATTTCTACAGATGACTGTGTAGATATTTCCATGTTTGTACAGATGGCAGTGTAGATATTTCCATGTTTATAGAGATAGCGGTGTAGATATTTTCATGTTTATTCAGATTGCGGTGGAGATATGTCAATGTTTATAGAGATAGCAATGGAGATATTTCCACGTTAATATACATAGAAGTGTAGATATTTCCATGTTTATACAGATCCCGGTGTAGATATTTCCATGTTTATACAGATCATGTTGTAGATATTTCCTTGTTTATACAGATCGCAGTGTTGATATTACCATGTTTATAGGGATAGCGGTGCAACTATTTTCACATTTATGCAGATAGCGGTTTATTTATTAGCATGTTTATACAGATAGCGGTGTAGATATTTCCATGTATAAACAGATGTCTGTGTATATATTTCCAGGTTTAAACAGATGGCGGTGTAGATATTTCCTTGTTTATACAAATAGCGGTGTAGTTATTTCCATGTTTATACAGATCACGGTGTAGATAATTCCTTGTTTATACAAATAGCGGTGTAGTTATTTCCATGTTTATACAGATAGCGGTGTAGATATTTCCTTGTTTATACAAATAGCGGTGTAGATATTTCCATGTTTATACAGATCACGTTGTAGATATTTCCTTGTTTATACAAATAGCGGTGTAGTTATTTCCATGTTTATACAGATAGCGGTGTAGTTATTTCCATGTATATACAGATGGCTGTGTAGATATTTCCATGTTTATACAGATGGCTGTGTAGATATTTCCATGTTTATACAGATGACTTTGTAGGTATTTCCATTTTTATACAGATGGCGGTGTAGATATTTCTATGTTTATAGAGATAGCTGTGTAGATATTTCCATGTTTATACAGATAGCGGTGAAGATATATCCATGTTTATGCAGATCGCAGTGTAGATATTTCCATGTTTATACAGATCGCGGTGTAATTTTTTCCATGTTTATACAGATAGAGGTGTAGATATTTCCATGTGTTTACAGATATTGGTGTAGATATTTCCATGTTTACACAGATTGCGGTGTAGATATTTCCATCTTTCTACAGATGGCATTGTAGATATTTCCATGTTTATACAGATGGCGGTGTAGATATTTCCATGTTTATATAGATGGTTGTGTAGATATTACCATGTTTATACAGATCACGGTGAAGATATTTCCATGTTTATACAGATCGCGGTGTAGATATTTCCATGTTTATACACATCCCGGTGAAGATATTTCCATGTTTATACAGATCGCGGTGTAGTTATTTCCATGTTTATACAGATCGCAGTGTAGATATTTCCATGTTTATACAGATAGCGGTGTAGATATTTCCATGTTTACACAGATAGCGGTGTAGATATTTCCATGTTTATAGAGATGGCGGTGTAGATATTTCCATGTTCATTGAGAAAGCGGTGTAGATATATCCATGTTCATAGAGATAGCAGTGAGGATATTTCCATGCTTATACAGATAGCAGTGTAGATATTTCCATTTTTACAGAGATAGCGGTTTTGATATTTCATATTTATACAGAGAGAGGTGTAGATATTTCCATGTTTATACAGATTGCGGTGTAGATATTTCCATGTTTATACAGATCGTGGTGAAGTTATTTCCATGTTTATACAGATCGCGGTGTAGATATTTCCATGTTTATACAGATTGCAGTGTAGATATTTCCATGTTTATACAGATAGCGGTGTATATATTTCCATGTTTATACAGATAGCGGTGTAGATATTTCCATGTTTATACAGATGGCAGTGTAGATATTTCCATGTTTATAGAGATGGTGGTGTAAATATTTCCACGTTCATTGAGATAGCGGTGTAGATATATACATGTTCATACAGATAGCAGTGAGGATATTTCCATGTTTATACAGATAGCAGTGTAGATACTTCCATTTTAATAGAGATAGCGGTTTTGATATTTCATATTTATACAGATAGAGGTGTAGTTATTTCCATGTTTATAGAGATAGCGGTGTAGATATTTCCATATTTCTACAGATGACTGTGTAGATATTTCCATGTTTGTACAGATGGCAGTGTAGATATTTCCATGTTTATAGAGATAGCAGTGTAGATATTTTCATGTTTATTCAGATTGCGGTGGAGATATGTCAATGTTTATACAGATAGAAATGGATATATTTCCACCTTAATACACATAGCGGTGTAGATATTTCCATGTTTATACAGATCACGGTGTAGATATTTCCATGTTTATACAGATCATGTTGTAGATATTTCCATGTTTATATAGATCGCAGTGTTGATATTACCATGTTTATAAGGATAGCGGTGCAAATATTTCCACATTTATGCAGATAGCGGTTTAGTTATTAGCATGTTTATACAGATAGCGATGTAGATATTTCCATGTATAAACAGATGTCTGTGTATATATTTCCATGTTTAAACAGATGGCGGTGTAGATATTTCCTTGTTTATACAAATAGCGGTGTAGTTATTTCCATGTTTACACAGATCACGGTGTAGATATTTCCTTGTTTATACAAATAGCGGTGTAGTTATTTCCATGTTTATACAGATAGCGGTGTAGATTTATCCATGTTTATACAGATCGCAGTGTAGATATTTCCATGTTTATACAGATCGCGGTGTAATTTCCATGTTTATACAGATAGCGGTGTAGATATTTCCAAGTTTTTACAGATATTGGTGTAGATATTTCCATGTTTACACAGATTGCGGTGTAGATATTTCCATCTTTCTACAGATGGCATTGTAGATATTTCCATGTTTATACAGATGGCGGTGTAGGTATTTCCATGTTTATATAGATGGCGGTGTAGGTGTTTCCATGTTTATACAGAGCGCGGTGTAGATATTTCCATACTTATACAGATCGTGGTGAAGATATTTCCATGTTTATACAGATCGCGGTGTAGATATTTCCATGTTTATACAGATAGCGGAGTAGATATTTCCATGTTTATACAGATCGCGGTGAAGATATTTCCATGTTTATACAGATCGCGGTGTAGATATTTCCATGTTTATACAGATCGCGGTGTAGATATTTCCATGTTTATACAGATCGCGGTGTAGATATTTCCATGTTTATACAGATCGCGGTGAAGATATTTCCATGTTTATACAGATCGCGGTGTAGATATTTCCATGTTTATACATATCGCAGTGTAGATATTTCCATGTTTACACAGATTGCGGTGAAGATATTTCCATCTTTCTACAGACGGCATTGTAGATATTTCCATGTTTATTCAGATGGCGGTGTAGATATTTCCATGTTTATATAGATGGTGGTGTAGATATTACAATGTTTATACAGATAGCGGTGTAGAGAATTCCATGTTTATACAGATCGTGGTGAAGATATTTCCATGTTTATACAGATCGCGGTGTAGATATTTCCATGCTTATAGAGATAGCGGTGTAGGTATTTCCATGTTTATACAGATCGTGGTGAAGATATTTCCATGTTTATACAGATCGCGGTGTAGATATTTCCATGTTTATACAGATCACGGTGTAGATATTTCCTTGTTTATACAAATAGCGGTGTAGTTATTTCCATGTTTATGCAGATAGCGGTGTAAATATTTCCATGTATATATAGATGGCTGTGTAGATATTTCCATGTTTATACAGATGGCAGTGTAGATATTTCCATGTTTATACACATGACTTTGTAGGTATTTCCATTTTTATACAGATGGCGTTGTAGATATTTCCATGTTTATAGAGATAGCTGTGTAGATATTTCCATGTTTATACAGATAGCGGTGTAGATATATCCATGTTTATACAGATCGCGGTGTAGATATTTCCATGTTTATAGAGATAGCGGTGTAGATATTTCCATATTCCTACAGATGACTGTGTAGATATTTCCATGTTTGTACAGATGGCAGTGTAGATATTTCCATGTTTATAGAGATAGCGGTGTAGATATTTTCATGTTTATTCAGATTGCGGTGGAGATATGTCAATGTTTATACAGATAGCAATGGATATATTTCCACGTTAATACACATAGCAGTGTAGATATTTCCATGTTTATACAGATCACGGTGTAGATATTTCCATGTTTATACAGATCATGTTGTAGATATTTCCATGTTTATACAGATCACGGTGCTGATATTACCATGTTTATAAGGATAGACGTGCAAATATTTCCACATTTATGCAGATAGCGGTTTAGTTATTAGCAGGTTTATACAGATAGTGGTGTAGATATTTCCATGTATAAACAGATGTCTGTGTATATATTTCCATGTTTATACAGATGGCGGTGTAGATATTTCCTTGTTTATACAAATAGCGGTGTAGTTATTTCCATGTTTATACAGATCACGGTGTAGATATTTCCTTGTTTATACAAATAGCGGTGTAGTTATTTCCATGTTTATAAAGATAGCGGTGTAGATATTTCCATGTATATACAGATGGCTGTGTAGATATTTCCATGTTTATACAGAAGGCTGTGTAGATATTTCCATGTTTATACAGATGACTTTTTAGGTATTTCCATGTTTATACAGATGGTTGTGTAGATATTTCCATGTTTATACAGATGACTTTGTAGGTATTTCCATTTTTATAGAGATGGCGGTGAACATATTTCCATGTTTATAGAGATAGCTGTGTAGATATTTCCATGTTTATACAAATAGCAGTGTAGATATATCCATGTTTATACAGATCGCGGTGTAGATATTTCCATGTTTATATAGAACGCGGTGTAGATATTTCTATGTTTATACAGATAGCGGTGTAGATATTTCCATCTTTTTACAGATACTGGTGTAGATATTTCCATGTTTACACAGATTGCGGTGTAGATATTTCCATCTTTCTACAGATGGCATTGTAGATATTTCCATGTTTATACAGATGGCGGTGTAGATATTTCCATGTTTATATAGATGGTGGTGTAGATATTACCATGTTCATACAGATAGCGGTGTAGATATTTCCATGTTTATACAGATCGTGGTGAAGCTATTTCCATGTTTATACAGATCGCGGTGTAGATATTTCCATGTTTATACAGATGGCGGTGTAGATATTTCCATGTTTATATAGATGGTGGTGTAGATATTACAATGTTTATACAGATAGCGGTGTAGATATTTCCATGTTTATACAGATCGTGGTGAAGATATTTCCATGTTTATACAGACCGCGGTGTAGATATTTCCATGTTTATACAGATAGCGGTGTAGATATTTCCATGTTTATACAGATCGTGGTGAAGATATTTCCATGTTTATACAGATCGCGGTGTATATATTTCCATGTTTATACAGATAGCGGTGTAGATATATCCATGTTTATACAGATCGCAGTGTAGATATTTACATGTTTATACAGATCGCGGTGTAATTTCCATGTTTATAGAGATAGCGGTGTAGATATTTCCATGTTTTTACAGATATTGGTGTAGATATTTCCATGTTTACACAGATTGCGGTGTAGATATTTCCATCTTTCTACAGATGGCATTGTAGATATTTCCATCTTTATACAGATGGCGGTGTAGATATTTCCATGTTTATAGAGATGGTGATGTAGATATTACCATGTTTATACAGATAGCGGTGTAGATATTTCCATATTTATACAGATCGTGGTGAAGATATTTCCATGTTTATACAGATCGCGGTGTAGATATTTCCATGTTTATACAGATAGCGGTGTAGATATTTCCATGTTTATACAGATCGTGGTGAAGATATTTCCATGTTTATACAGATAGCGGTGTAGATATTTCCATGTTTTTACAGATATTGGTATAGATATTTCCATGTTTACACAGATTGCGGTGTAGATATTTCCATCTTTCTACAGACGGCATTGTAGATATTTCCATGTTTATTCAGATGGCGGTGTAGGTATTTCCATGTTTATATAGATGGTGGTGTAGATATTACAATGTTTATACAGATAGCGGTGTAGATATTTCCATGTTTATACAGATCGTGGTGTGGATATTTCCATGTTTATACAGATCGCGGTGTAGATATTTCCGTGTTTATACAGATCGCGGTGTAGATATTTCCATGTTTATACAGATAGCGGTGTAGATATTTCCGTGTTTATACAGATCGTGGTGAAGATATTTCCATGTTTATACAGATCGCGGTGTAGATATTTCCATGTTTATACAGATCGCGGTGTAGATATTTCCATGTTTATACAGATAGCGGTGTACATATTTCCATGTTTTTACAGATATTGGTGTAGATATTTCCATGTTTACACAGATTGCGGTGTAGATATTTCCATCTTTCTACAGATGGCATTGTAGATATTTCCATGATTATAGAGATGGCGGTGTAGATATTTCCATGTTTATATAGATGGTGGTGTAGATATTACCATGTTTATACAGATAGCGGTGTAGATATTTCCATGTTTATACAGATAGCGGTGTAGATATTTCCATTTTTATACAGATGGCAGTGTAGATATTTCCATGTCTATAGAGATGTTGGTGTAGATATTTCCATGTTCATTGAGATAGCTGTGTAGATATATCCATGTTCATACAGATAGCAGTGAGGATATTTCCATGTTTATAAAGATAGCAGTGTAGATATATCCATTTTTATAGAGATAGCAGTTTTGATATTTCATATTTATACAGATAGAGGTGTAGATATTTCCATGTTTATACAGATTGCGGTGTAGATATTTCCATGTTTATACAGATCGTGGTGAAGATATTTCCATATTTATAGAGATCGCGGTGTAGATATTTCTATGTTTATACAGATCGCAGTGTAGATATTTCCATGTTTATACAGATAGCGGTGTATATATTTCCATGTTTATACAGATAGCGGTGTTGATATTTCCATGTTTATACAGATGGCAGTGTAGATATTTCCATGTTTATAGAGATGGCGGTGTAGATATTTCCACGTTCATTGAGATAGCGGTGTAGATATATCCATGTTCATAGAGATAGCAGTGAGGATATTTCCATGTTTATACAGATAGCAGTGTAGATATTTCCATTTTTACAGAGATAGCGGTTTTGATATTCCATATTTATACAGATAGAGGTGTAGTTATTTCCATGTTTATATAGATAGCGGTGTAGATATTTCCATATTTCTACAGATGACTGTGTAGATATTTCCATGTTTGTACAGATGGCAGTGTAGATATTTCCATGTTTATAGAGATAGCGGTGTAGATATTTTCATGTTTATTCAGATTTCGGAGGAGATATGTCAAGGTTTATACAGATAGCAATGGATATATTTCCACGTTAATACACATAGCAGTGTAGATATTTCCATGTTTATACAGATCACGGTGTAGATATTTCCATGTTTATACAGATCATGTTGTAGATATTTCCATGTTTATACAGATCGCGGTGTTGATATTACCATGTTTATAAGGATAGAGTTGCAAATATTTCCACATTTATGCAGATAGCGGTTTAGTTATTAGCATGTTTATACAGATAGCGGTGTAGATATTTCCATGTTTATACAGATCGCGGTGTAGATATTTCCATGTTTATACAGATAGCGGTGTAGATATTTCCATGTTTTTACTGATATTGGTGTAGATATTTCCATGTTTACACAGATTGCGGTGTAGATATTTCCATCTTTCTACAGATGGCATTGTAGATATTTCCATGATTATACAGATGGCGGTGTAGATATTTCCATGTTTATATAGATGGTGGTATAGATATTACCATGTTTATACAGATAGCGGTGTAGATATTTCCATGTTTATACAGATAGCGGTGTAGATATTTCCATTTTTATACAGATGGCAGTGTAGATATTTCCATGTTTATAGAGATGTCGGTGTAGATATTTCCATGTTCATTGAGATAGCTGTGTAGATATATCCATGTTCATAGAGATAGCAGTGAGGATATTTCCATGTTTATACAGATAGCAGTGTAGATATTTCCATTTTTATAGAGATAGCGGTTTTGATATTTCATATTTATACAGATAGAGGTGTAGATATTTCCATGTTTATACAGATTGCGGTGTAGATATTTCCATGTTTATACAGATCGTGGTGGAGATATTTCCATGTTTATACAAATAGCGGTGTAGTTATTTCCATGTTTATACAGATAGCGGTGTAAATATTTCCATGTATATACAGATGGCTGTGTAGATATTTCCATGTTTATACAGATGGCTGTGTAGATATTTCCATGTTTATACAGATGACTTTGTAGGTATTTCCGTTTTTATACAGATGGCGTTGTAGATATTTCCATGTTTATAGAGATAGCTGTGCAGATATTTCCATGTTTATACAGATAGCGGTGTAGATATATCCATGTTTATACAGATCGCGGTGTAGATATTTCCATGTTTATGGAGATAGCGGTGTAGATATTTCGATGTTTATACAGATAGCGGTGTAGATATTTCCATGTTTTTACAGATATTGGTGTAGATATTTCCATGTTTACACAGATTGCGGTGTAGATATTTCCATCTTTCTACAGATGGCATTGTAGATATTTCCATGATTATACAGATGGCGGTGTAGATATTTCCATGTTTATATACATGGTGGTGTAGATATTAACATGTTTATACAGATAGCGATGTAGATATTTCCATGTTTATAGAGATAGCTGTGCAGATATTTCCATGTTTATACAGATAGCGGTGTAGATATATCCATGTTTATACAGATCGCGGTGTAGATATTTCCATGTTTATGCAGATCGCGGTGTAGATATTTCGATGTTTATACAGATAGCGGTGTAGATATTTCCATGTTTTTACAGATATTGGTGTAGATATTTCCATGTTTACACAGATTGCGGTGTAGATATTTCCATCTTTCTACAGATGGCATTGTAGATATTTCCATGATTATACAGATGGCGGTGTAGATATTTCCACGTTTATATACATGGTGGTGTAGATATTAACATGTTTATACAGATAGCGATGTAGATATTTCCATGTTTATACAGACAGCGGTGTAGATATTTCCATTTTTATACAGATGGCAGTGTAGATATTTCCATGTTTATAGAGATGTCGGTGTAGATATTTCCATGTTCATTGAGATAGCTGTGTAGATATATCCATGTTCATAGAGATAGCAGTGAGTATATTTCCATGTTTATACAGATAGCAGTGTAGACATTTCCATTTTTATAGAGATAGCGGTTTAGATATTTCATATTTATACAGATAGAGGTGTAGATATTTCCATGTTTATACAGATTGCGGTGTAGATATTTCCATGTTTATACAGATCGTGGTGAAGATATTTCCATGTTTATACAGATCGCGGTGTAGATATTTCTATGTTTATAGAGATCGCAGTGTAGATATTTCCAGGTTTATACAGATAGCGGTGTATATATTTCCATGTTTATACAGATAGCGGTGTAGATATTTCCATGTTTATACAGATGGCAGTGTAGATATTTCCATGTTTATAGAGATGGCAGTGTAGATATTTCCACGTTCAGTGAGATAGCGGTGTAGATATATCCATGTTCATAGAGATAGCAGTGAGGATATTTCCATGTTTATACAGATAGCAGTGTAGATATTTCCATTTTTATAGAGATAGCGGTTTTGATATTCCATATTTATACAGATAGAGGTGTAGTTATTTCCATGTTTACATAGATAGCGGTGTAGATATTTCCATATTTCTACAGATGACTGTGTAGATATTTCCATGTTTGTACAGATGGCAGTGTAGATATTTCCATGTTTATAGAGATAGCGGTGTAGATATTTTCATGTTTATTCAGATTTCGGAGGAGATATGTCAATGTTTATACAGATAGCAATGGATATATTTCCACGTTAATACACATAGCAGTGTAGATATTTCCATGTTTATACAGATCACGGTGTAGATATTTCCATGTTTATACAGATCATGTTGTAGATATTTCCATGTTTATACAGATCGCGGTGTTGATATTACCATGTTTATAAGGATAGAGTTGCAAATATTTCCACATTTATGCAGATAGCGGTTTAGTTATTAGCATGTTTATACAGATAGCGGTGTAGATATTTCCATGTTTATACAGATCGCGGTGTAGATATTTCCATGTTTATAAAGATAGCGGTGTAGATATTTCCATGTTTTTAGTGATATTGGTGTAGATATTTCCATGTTTACACAGATTGCGGTGTAGATATTTCCATCTTTCTACAGATGGCATTGTAGATATTTCCATGATTATACAGATGGCGGTGTAGATATTTCCATGTTTATATAGATGGTGGTATAGATATTACCATGTTTATACAGATAGCGGTGTAGATATTTCCATGTTTATACAGATAGCGTTGTAGATATTTCCATTTTTATACAGATGGCAGTGTAGATATTTCCATGTTTATAGAGATGTCGGTGTAGATATTTCCATGTTCATTGAGATAGCTGTGTAGATATATCCATGTTCATAGAGATAGCAGTGAGGATATTTCCATGTTTATACAGATAGCAGTGTAGATATTTCCATTTTTATAGAGATAGCGATTTTGATATTTCATATTTATACAGATAGAGGTGTAGATATTTCCATGTTTATACAGATTGCGGTGTAGATATTTCCATGTTTATACAGATCGTGGTGGAGATATTTCCATGTTTATACAAATAGCGGTGTAGTTATTTCCATGTTTATACAGATAGCGGTGTAATTATTTCCATGTATATACAGATGGCTGTGTAGATATTTCCATGTTTATACAGATGGCTGTGTAGATATTTCCATGTTTATACAGATGACTTTGTAGGTATTTCCATTTTTATACAGATGGCGTTGTAGATATTTCCATGTTTATAGAGATAGCTGTGCAGGTATTTCCATGTTTATACAGATAGCGGTGTAGATATATCCATGTTTATACAGATCGTGGTGAAGATATTTCCATATTTATAGAGATCGCGGTGTAGATATTTCTATGTTTATACAGATCGCAGTGTAGATATTTCCATGTTTATACAGATAGCGGTGTATATATTTCCATGTTTATACAGATAGCGGTGTTGATATTTCCATGTTTATACAGATGGCAGTGTAGATATTTCCATGTTTATAGAGATGGCGGTGTAGATATTTCCACGTTCATTGAGATAGCGGTGTAGATATATCCATGTTCATAGAGATAGCAGTGAGGATATTTCCATGTTTATACAGATAGCAGTGTAGATATTTCCATTTTTATAGAGATAGCGGTTTTGATATTCCATATTTATACAGATAGAGGTGTAGTTATTTCCATGTTTATATAGATAGCGGTGTAGATATTTCCATATTTCTACAGATGACTGTGTAGATATTTCCATGTTTGTACAGATGGCAGTGTAGATATTTCCATGTTTATAGAGATAGCGGTGTAGATATTTTCATGTTTATTCAGATTTCGGAGGAGATATGTCAAGGTTTATACAGATAGCAATGGATATATTTCCACGTTAATACACATAGCAGTGTAGATATTTCCATGTTTATACAGATCACGGTGTAGATATTTCCATGTTTATACAGATCATGTTGTAGATATTTCCATGTTTATACAGATCGCGGTGTTGATATTACCATGTTTATAAGGATAGAGTTGCAAATATTTCCACATTTATGCAGATAGCGGTTTAGTTATTAGCATGTTTATACAGATAGCGGTGTAGATATTTCCATGTTTATACAGATCGCGGTGTAGATATTTCCATGTTTATACAGATAGCGGTGTAGATATTTCCATGTTTTTACTGATATTGGTGTAGATATTTCCATGTTTACACAGATTGCGGTGTAGATATTTCCATCTTTCTACAGATGGCATTGTAGATATTTCCATGATTATACAGATGGCGGTGTAGATATTTCCATGTTTATATAGATGGTGGTATAGATATTACCATGTTTATACAGATAGCGGTGTAGATATTTCCATGTTTATACAGATAGCGGTGTAGATATTTCCATTTTTATACAGATGGCAGTGTAGATATTTCCATGTTTATAGAGATGTCGGTGTAGATATTTCCATGTTCATTGAGATAGCTGTGTAGATATATCCATGTTCATAGAGATAGCAGTGAGGATATTTCCATGTTTATACAGATAGCAGTGTAGATATTTCCATTTTTATAGAGATAGCGGTTTTGATATTTCATATTTATACAGATAGAGGTGTAGATATTTCCATGTTTATACAGATTGCGGTGTAGATATTTCCATGTTTATACAGATCGTGGTGGAGATATTTCCATGTTTATACAAATAGCGGTGTAGTTATTTCCATGTTTATACAGATAGCGGTGTAAATATTTCCATGTATATACAGATGGCTGTGTAGATATTTCCATGTTTATACAGATGGCTGTGTAGATATTTCCATGTTTATACAGATGACTTTGTAGGTATTTCCGTTTTTATACAGATGGCGTTGTAGATATTTCCATGTTTATAGAGATAGCTGTGCAGATATTTCCATGTTTATACAGATAGCGGTGTAGATATATCCATGTTTATACAGATCGCGGTGTAGATATTTCCATGTTTATGGAGATCGCGGTGTAGATATTTCGATGTTTATACAGATAGCGGTGTAGATATTTCCATGTTTTTACAGATATTGGTGTAGATATTTCCATGTTTACACAGATTGCGGTGTAGATATTTCCATCTTTCTACAGATGGCATTGTAGATATTTCCATGATTATACAGATGGCGGTGTAGATATTTCCATGTTTATATACATGGTGGTGTAGATATTAACATGTTTATACAGATAGCGATGTAGATATTTCCATGTTTATACAGACAGCGGTGTAGATATTTCCATTTTTATACAGATGGCAGTGTAGATATTTCCATGTTTATAGAGATGTCGGTGTAGATATTTCCATGTTCATTGAGATAGCTGTGTAGATATATCCATGTTCATAGAGATAGCAGTGAGTATATTTCCATGTTTATACAGATAGCAGTGTAGACATTTCCATTTTTATAGAGATAGCGGTTTAGATATTTCATATTTATACAGATAGAGGTGTAGATATTTCCATGTTTATACAGATTGCGGTGTAGATATTTCCATGTTTATACAGATCGTGGTGAAGATATTTCCATGTTTATACAGATCGCGGTGTAGATATTTCTATGTTTATAGAGATCGCAGTGTAGATATTTCCAGGTTTATACAGATAGCGGTGTATATATTTCCATGTTTATACAGATAGCGGTGTAGATATTTCCATGTTTATACAGATGGCAGTGTAGATATTTCCATGTTTATAGAGATGGCAGTGTAGATATTTCCACGTTCAGTGAGATAGCGGTGTAGATATATCCATGTTCATAGAGATAGCAGTGAGGATATTTCCATGTTTATACAGATAGCAGTGTAGATATTTCCATTTTTATAGAGATAGCGGTTTTGATATTCCATATTTATACAGATAGAGGTGTAGTTATTTCCATGTTTACATAGATAGCGGTGTAGATATTTCCATATTTCTACAGATGACTGTGTAGATATTTCCATGTTTGTACAGATGGCAGTGTAGATATTTCCATGTTTATAGAGATAGCGGTGTAGATATTTTCATGTTTATTCAGATTTCGGAGGAGATATGTCAATGTTTATACAGATAGCAATGGATATATTTCCACGTTAATACACATAGCAGTGTAGATATTTCCATGTTTATACAGATCACGGTGTAGATATTTCCATGTTTATACAGATCATGTTGTAGATATTTCCATGTTTATACAGATCGCGGTGTTGATATTACCATGTTTATAAGGATAGAGTTGCAAATATTTCCACATTTATGCAGATAGCGGTTTAGTTATTAGCATGTTTATACAGATAGCGGTGTAGATATTTCCATGTTTATACAGATCGCGGTGTAGATATTTCCATGTTTATAAAGATAGCGGTGTAGATATTTCCATGTTTTTAGTGATATTGGTGTAGATATTTCCATGTTTACACAGATTGCGGTGTAGATATTTCCATCTTTCTACAGATGGCATTGTAGATATTTCCATGATTATACAGATGGCGGTGTAGATATTTCCATGTTTATATAGATGGTGGTATAGATATTACCATGTTTATACAGATAGCGGTGTAGATATTTCCATGTTTATACAGATAGCGTTGTAGATATTTCCATTTTTATACAGATGGCAGTGTAGATATTTCCATGTTTATAGAGATGTCGGTGTAGATATTTCCATGTTCATTGAGATAGCTGTGTAGATATATCCATGTTCATAGAGATAGCAGTGAGGATATTTCCATGTTTATACAGATAGCAGTGTAGATATTTCCATTTTTATAGAGATAGCGATTTTGATATTTCATATTTATACAGATAGAGGTGTAGATATTTCCATGTTTATACAGATTGCGGTGTAGATATTTCCATGTTTATACAGATCGTGGTGGAGATATTTCCATGTTTATACAAATAGCGGTGTAGTTATTTCCATGTTTATACAGATAGCGGTGTAATTATTTCCATGTATATACAGATGGCTGTGTAGATATTTCCATGTTTATACAGATGGCTGTGTAGATATTTCCATGTTTATACAGATGACTTTGTAGGTATTTCCGTTTTTATACAGATGGCGTTGTAGATATTTCCATGTTTATAGAGATAGCTGTGCAGATATTTCCATGTTTATACAGATAGCGGTGTAGATATATCCATGTTTATACAGATCGCGGTGTAGATATTTCCATGTTTATGCAGATCGCGGTGTAGATATTTCGATGTTTATACAGATAGCGGTGTAGATATTTCCATGTTTTTACAGATATTGGTGTAGATATTTCCATGTTTACACAGATTGCGGTGTAGATATTTCCATCTTTCTACAGATGGCATTGTAGATATTTCCATGATTATACAGATGGCGGTGTAGATATTTCCATGTTTATATACATGGTGGTGTAGATATTAACATGTTTATACAGATAGCGATGTAGATATTTCCATGTTTATACAGACAGCGGTGTAGATATTTCCATTTTTATACAGATGGCAGTGTAGATATTTCCATGTTTATAGAGATGTCGGTGTAGATATTTCCATGTTCATTGAGATAGCTGTGTAGGTATATCCATGTTCATAGAGATAGCAGTGAGTATATTTCCATGTTTATACAGATAGCAGTGTAGACATTTCCATTTTTATAGAGATAGCGGTTTAGATATTTCATATTTATACAGATAGAGGTGTAGATATTTCCATGTTTATACAGATTGCGGTGTAGATATTTCCATGTTTATACAGATCGTGGTGAAGATATTTCCATGTTTATACAGATCGCGGTGTAGATATTTCTATGTTTATAGAGATCGCAGTGTAGATATTTCCAGGTTTATACAGATAGCGGTGTATATATTTCCATGTTTATACAGATAGCGGTGTAGATATTTCCATGTTTATACAGATGGCAGTGTAGATATTTCCATGTTTATAGAGATGGCAGTGTAGATATTTCCACGTTCAGTGAGATAGCGGTGTAGATATATCCATGTTCATAGAGATAGCAGTGAGGATATTTCCATGTTTATACAGATAGCAGTGTAGATATTTCCATTTTTATAGAGATAGCGGTTTTGATATTCCATATTTATACAGATAGAGGTGTAGTTATTTCCATGTTTACATAGATAGCGGTGTAGATATTTCCATATTTCTACAGATGACTGTGTAGATATTTCCATGTTTGTACAGATGGCAGTGTAGATATTTCCATGTTTATAGAGATAGCGGTGTAGATATTTTCATGTTTATTCAGATTTCGGAGGAGATATGTCAATGTTTATACAGATAGCAATGGATATATTTCCACGTTAATACACATAGCAGTGTAGATATTTCCATGTTTATACAGATCACGGTGTAGATATTTCCATGTTTATACAGATCATGTTGTAGATATTTCCATGTTTATACAGATCGCGGTGTTGATATTACCATGTTTATAAGGATAGAGTTGCAAATATTTCCACATTTATGCAGATAGCGGTTTAGTTATTAGCATGTTTATACAGATAACGGTGTAGATATTTCCATGTTTATACAGATAGCGGTGTAGATATTTCCATGTTTATAAAGATAGCAGTGTAGATATTTCCATGTTTTTAGTGATATTGGTGTAGATATTTCCATGTTTACACAGATTGCGGTGTAGATATTTCCATCTTTCTACAGATGGCATTGTAGATATTTCCATGATTATACAGATGGCGGTGTAGATATTTCCATGTTTATATAGATGGTGGTATAGATATTACCATGTTTATACAGATAGCGGTGTAGATATTTCCATGTTTATACAGATAGCGTTGTAGATATTTCCATTTTTATACAGATGGCAGTGTAGATATTTCCATGTTTATAGAGATGTCGGTGTAGATATTTCCATGTTCATTGAGATAGCTGTGTAGATATATCCATGTTCATAGAGATACCAGTGAGGATATTTCCATGTTTATACAGATAGCAGTGTAGATATTTCCATTTTTATAGAGATAGCGATTTTGATATTTCATATTTATACAGATAGAGGTGTAGATATTTCCATGTTTATACAGATTGCGGTGTAGATATTTCCATGTTTATACAGATCGTGGTGGAGATATTTCCATGTTTATACAAATAGCGGTGTAGTTATTTCCATGTTTATACAGATAGCGGTGTAATTATTTCCATGTATATACAGATGGCTGTGTAGATATTTCCATGTTTATACAGATGGCTGTGTAGATATTTCCATGTTTATACAGATGACTTTGTAGGTATTTCCATTTTTATACAGATGGCGTTGTAGATATTTCCATGTTTATAGAGATAGCTGTGCAGATATTTCCATGTTTATACAGATAGCGGTGTAGATATATCCATGTTTATACAGATCGCGGTGTAGATATTTCCATGTTTATGCAGATCGCGGTGTAGATATTTCGATGTTTATACAGATAGCGGTGTAGATATTTCCATGTTTTTACAGATATTGGTGTAGATATTTCCATGTTTACACAGATTGCGGTGTAGATATTTCCATCTTTCTACAGATGGCATTGTAGATATTTCCATGATTATACAGATGGCGGTGTAGATATTTCCATGTTTATATACATGGTGGTGTAGATATTAACATGTTTATACAGATAGCGATGTAGATATTTCCATGTTTATACAGACAGCGGTGTAGATATTTCCATTTTTATACAGATGGCAGTGTAGATATTTCCATGTTTATAGAGATGTCGGTGTAGATATTTCCATGTTCATTGAGATAGCTGTGGAGATATATCCATGTTCATAGAGATAGCAGTGAGTATATTTCCATGTTTATACAGATAGCAGTGTAGACATTTCCATTTTTATAGAGATAGCGGTTTAGATATTTCATATTTATACAGATAGAGGTGTAGATATTTCCATGTTTATACAGATTGCGGTGTAGATATTTCCATGTTTATACAGATCGTTGTGAAGATATTTCCATGTTTATACAGATCGCGGTGTAGATATTTCTATGTTTATAGAGATCGCAGTGTAGATATTTCCAGGTTTATACAGATAGCGGTGTATATATTTCCATGTTTATACAGATAGCGGTGTAGATATTTCCATGTTTATACAGATGGCAGTGTAGATATTTCCATGTTTATAGAGATGGCGGTATAGATATTTCCACGTTCATTGAGATAGCGGTGTAGATATATCCATGTTCATAGAGATAGCAGTGAGGATATTTCCATGTTTATACAGATAGCAGTGTAGATATTTCCATTTTTATAGAGATAGCGGTTTTGATATTCCATATTTATACAGATAGAGGTGTAGTTATTTCCATGTTTATATAGATAGCGGTGTAGATATTTCCATATTTCTACAGATGACTGTGTAGATATTTCCATGTTTGTACAGATGGCAGTGTAGATATTTCCATGTTTATAGAGATAGCGGTGTAGATATTTTCATGTTTATTCAGATTTCGGAGGAGATATGTCAATGTTTATACAGATAGCAATGGATATATTTCCACGTTAATACACATAGCAGTATAGATATTTCCATGTTTATACAGATCACGGTGTAGATATTTCCATGTTTATACAGATCATGTTGTAGATATTTCCATGTTTATACAGATCGCGGTGTTGATATTACCATGTTTATAAGGATAGAGTTGCAAATATTTCCACATTAATGCAGATAGCGGTTTAGTTATTAGCATGTTTATACAGATAGCGGTGTAGATATTTCCATGTTTATACAGATCGCGGTGTAGATATTTCCATGTTTATACAGATAGCGGTGTAGATATTTCCATGTTTTTACTGATATTGGTGTAGATATTTCCATGTTTACACAGATTGCGGTGTAGATATTTCCATCTTTCTACAGATGGCATTGTAGATATTTCCATGATTATACAGATGGCGGTGTAGATATTTCCATGTTTATATAGATGGTGGTATAGATATTACCATGTTTATACAGATAGCGGTGTAGATATTTCCATGTTTATACAGATAGCGGTGTAGATATTTCCATTTTTATACAGATGGCAGTGTAGATATTTCCAAGTTTATAGAGATGTCGGTGTAGATATTTCCATGTTCATTGAGATAGCTGTGTAGATTTATCCATGTTCATAGAGATAGCAATGAGGATATTTCCATGTTTATACAGATAGCAGTGTAGATATTTCCATTTTTATAGAGATAGCGGTTTTGATATTTCATATTTATACAGATAGAGGTGTAGATATTTCCATGTTTATACAGATTGCGGTGTAGATATTTCCATGTTTATACAGATCGTGGTGGAGATATTTCCATGTTTATACAAATAGCGGTGTAGTTATTTCCATGTTTATACAGATAGTGGTGTAAATATTTCCATGTATATACAGATGGCTGTGTAGATATTTCCATGTTTATACAGATGGCTGTTTAGATATTTCCATGTTTATACAGATGACTTTGTAGGTATTTCCATTTTTATACAGATGGCGTTGTAGATATTTCCATGTTTATAGAGATCGCTGTGCAGATATTTCCATGTTTATACAGATAGCGGTGTAGATATATCCATGTTTAAATAGATCGCGGTGTAGATATTTCCATGTTTATGCAGATCGCGGTGTAGATATTTCGATGTTTATACAGATAGCGGTGTAGATATTTCCATGTTTTTACAGATATTGGTGTAGATATTTCCATGTTTACACAGATTGCGGTGTAGATATTTCCATCTTTCTACAGATGGCATTGTAGATATTTCCATGATTATACAGATGGCGGTGTAGATATTTCCATGTTTATATACATGGTGGTGTAGATATTAACATGTTTATAGAGATAGTGATGTAGATATTTCCATGTTTATACAGACAGCGGTGTAGATATTTCCATTTTTATACAGATGGCAGTGTAGATATTTCCATGTTTATAGAGATGTCGGTGTAGATATTTCCATGTTCATTGAGATAGCTGTGTAGATATATCCATGTTCATAGAGATAGCAGTGAGTATATTTCCATGTTTATACAGATAGCAGTGTAGACATTTCCATTTTTATAGAGATAGCGGTTTAGATATTTCATATTTATACAGATAGAGGTGTAGATATTTCCATGTTTATACAGATTGCGGTGTAGATATTTCCATGTTTATACAGATCGTGGTGAAGATATTTCCATGTTTATACAGATCGCGGTGTAGATATTTCTATGTTTATAGAGATCGCATTGTAGATATTTCCAGGTTTATACAGATAGCGGTGTATATATTTCCATGTTTATACAGATAGCGGTGTAGATATTTCCATGTTTATACAGATGGCAGTGTAGATATTTCCATGTTTATAGAGATGGCGGTGTAGATATTTCCACGTTCAGTGAGATAGCGGTGTAGATATATCCATGTTCATAGAGATAGCAGTGAGGATATTTCCATGTTTATACAGATAGCAGTGTAGATATTTCCATTTTTATAGAGATAGCGGTTTTGATATTCCATATTTATACAGATAGAGGTGTAGTTATTTCCATGTTTACATAGATAGCGGTGTAGATATTTCCATATTTCTACAGATGATTGTGTAGATATTTCCATGTTTGTACAGATGGCAGTGTAGATATTTCCATGTTTATAAAGATAGCGGTGTAGATATTTTCATGTTTATTCAGTTTTCGGAGGAGATATGTCAATGTTTATACAGATAGCAATGGATATATTTCCACGTTAATACACATAGCAGTGTAGATATTTCCATGTTTATACAGATGACGGTGTAGATATTTCCATGTTTATACAGATCATGTTGTAGATATTTCCATGTTTATACAGATCGCGGTGTTGATATTACCATGTTTATAAGGATAGAGTTGCAAATATTTCCACATTTATGCAGATAGCGGTTTAGTTATTAGCATGTTTATACAGATACCGGTGTAGATATTTCCATGTTTATACAGATCGCGGTGTAGATATTTCCATGTTTATACAGATAGCGGTGTAGATATTTCCATGTTTTTACTGATATTGGTGTAGATATTTCCATGTTTACACAGATTGCGGTGTAGATATTTCCATCTTTCTACAGATGGCATTGTAGATATTTCCATGATTATACAGAAGGCGGTGTAGATATTTCCATGTTTATATAGATGGTGGTATAGATATTACCATGTTTATACAGATAGCGGTGTAGATATTTCCATGTTTATACAGATAGCGGTGTAGATATTTCCATTTTTATACAGATGGCAGTGTAGATATTTCCATGTTTATAGAGATGTCGGTGTAGATATTTCCATGTTCATTGAGATAGCTGTGTAGATATATCCATGTTCATAGAGATAGCAGTGAGGATATTTCCATGTTTATACAGATAGCAGTGTAGATATTTCTATTTTTATAGAGATAGCGGTTTTGATATTTCATATTTATACAGATAGAGGTGTAGATATTTCCATGTTTATACAGATTGCGGTGTAGATATTTCCATGTTTATACAGATCGTGGTGGAGATATTTCCATGTTTATACAAATAGCGGTGTAGTTATTTCCATGTTTATACAGATAGCGGTGTCAATATTTCCATGTATATACAGATGGCTGTGTAGATATTTCCATGTTTATACAGATGGCTGTTTAGATATTTCCATGTTTATACAGATGACTTTGTAGGTATTTCCATTTTTATACAGATGGCGTTGTAGATATTTCCATGTTTATAGAGATAGCTGTGCAGATATTTCCATGTTTATACAGATAGCGGTGTAGATATATCCATGTTTATACAGATCGCGGTGTAGATATTGCCATGTTTATGCAGATCGCGGTGTAGATATTTCGATGTTTATACAGATAGCGGTGTAGATATTTCCATGTTTTTACAGATATTGGTGTAGATATTTCCATGTTTACACAGATTGCGGTGTAGATATTTCCATCTTTCTACAGATGGCATTGTAGATATTTCCATGATTATACAGATGGCGGTGTAGATATTTCCATGTTTATATACATGGTGGTGTAGATATTAACATGTTTATACAGATAGCGATGTAGATATTTCCATGTTTATACAGACAGCGGTGTAGATATTTCCATTTTTATACAGATGTCAGTGTAGATATTTCCATGTTTATAGAGATGTCGGTGTAGATATTTCCATGTTCATTGAGATAGCTGTGGAGATATATCCATGTTCACAGAGATAGCAGTGAGTATATTTCCATGTTTATACAGATAGCAGTGTAGACATTTCCATTTTTATAGAGATAGCGGTTTAGATATTTCATATTTATACAGATAGAGGTGTAGATATTTCCATGTTTATACAGATTGCAGTGTAGATATTTCCATGTTTATACAGATCGTGGTGAAGATATTTCCATGTTTATACAGATCGCGGTGTAGATATTTCTATGTTTATAGAGATCGCAGTGTAGATATTTCCAGGTTTATACAGATAGCGGTGTATATATTTCCATGTTTATACAGATAGCGGTGTAGATATTTCCATGTTTATACAGATGGCAGTGTAGATATTTCCATGTTTATAGAGATGGCGGTGTAGATATTTCCACGTTCATTGAGATAGCGGTGTAGATATATCCATGTTCATAGAGATAGCAGTGAGGATATTTCCATGTTTATACAGATAGCAGTGTAGATATTTCCATTTTTATAGAGATAGCGGTTTTGTTATTCCATATTTATACAGATAGAGGTGTAGTTATTTCCATGTTTATATAGATAGCGGTGTAGATATTTCCATATTTCTACAGATGACTGTGTAGATATTTCCATGTTTGTACAGATGGCAGTGTAGATATTTCCATGTTTATAGAGATAGCGGTGTAGATATTTTCATGTTTATTCAGATTTCGGAGGAGATATGTCAATGTTTATACAGATAGCAATGGATATATTTCCACGTTAATACACATAGCAGTGTAGATATTTCCATGTTTATACAGATCACGGTGTAGATATTTCCATGTTTATACAGATCATGTTGTAGATATTTCCATGTTTATACAGATCGCGGTGTTGATATTACCATGTTGATAAGGATAGAGTTGCAAATATTTCCACATTTATGCAGATAGCGGTTTAGTTATTAGCATGTTTATACAGATAGCGGTGTAGATATTTCCATGTATAAACAGATGTCTGTGTATATATTTCCATGTTTAAACAGATGGCGGTGTAGATATTTCCTTGTTTATACAAATAGCGGTGTAGTTATTTCCATGTTTATACAGATCACGGTGTAGTTATTTCCTTGTTTATACAAATAGCGGTGTAGTTATTTCCATGTTTATACAGATAGCGGTGTAGATATTTCCTTGTTTCTACAAATAGCGGTGTAGATATTTCCATGTTTATACAGATCACGGTGTAGATATTTCCTTGTTTATACAAATAGCGGTGTAGTTATTTCCATGTTTATACAGATAGCGGTGTAGATATTTCCATGTATATACAGATGGCTGTGTAGATATTTCCATGTTTATACAGAAGGCTGTGTAGATATTTCCATGTTTATAAAGATGACTTTGTAGGTATTTCCATGTTTATACAGATGGCTGTGTAGATATTTCCATGTTTATACAGATGACTTTGTAGGTATTTCCATTTTTATACAGATGGCGGTGAACATATTTCCATGTTTATAGAGATAGCTGTGTAGATATTTCCATGTTTATACAAATAGCAGTGTAGATATGTCCATGTTT